>NC_091189.1:29167710-29351392 GCF_040958095.1 Procambarus clarkii | reverse complement strand
CCTGCAGCAGTGACAACCATACCCTTCACCACCACTCACCCCTGCAGCAGTGACAACCATACCTTCACCACCACTCACCCCCTGCAACAGTGACAACCATACCTTCACCACCACTCACCCCTGCAGCAGTGACAACCATACTTCACCACCACTCACCCCCTGCAGCAATGACAACCATACCTTCACCACCACTCTCCCTTGCAGCAGTGACAACCATACCTTCACACCACTCACCCCTGCAGCAGTGACAACCATACTTTCACCACCACTCACCCCTGCAGCAGTGACAACCATACCTTCACCACCACTCACCCCTTGCAGCAGTGACAACCATACCTTCACCACCACTCTCCCCTGCAGCAGTGACAGCCATACCCTTCACCACCACACCCCCTGCAGCAGTGACAACCATACCTTCACCACCACTCACCCCCTGCAGCAATGACAACCATACCTCACCACCACTCTCCCCCTGCAGCAGTGACAACCATACCCTCACCACCACTCACCCCTGCAGCAGTGACAACCATACCTTCACCACCACTCACCCCTGCAGCAGTGACAACCATACCCTCACCACCACTCCCCCTGCAGCAGTGACAACCATACCTTCACCACCACCTCCCCTGCAGCAGTGACAGCCATACCTTCACCACCACTCTCCCCCTGCAGCAGTGACAGCCATACCCTTCACCACCACTCCCCCTAGCAGTCACCCCCTGCAGCAGTGACAGCCATACCTTCACCACCACTCTCCCCTGCAGCAGTGACAGCCATACCCCTCACCACCACTCACCCCTGCAGCAGTGACAACCATACCTCACCACCACTCTCCCCTGCAGCAGTGACAACCATACCCCCTCACCACCACTCTCCCCCTGCAGCAGTGACAACCATACCCCCTCACCACCACTCACCCCTGCAGCAGTGACAACCATACCTCACCACCACTCTCCCCTGCAGCAGTGACAACCATACCCTCACCACCACTCACCCCTGCAGCAGTGACAACCATACCCTTCACCACCACTCACCCCTGCAGCAGTGACAACCATACCCTTCACCACCACTCACCCCTGCAGCAGTGACAACCATACCCTTCACCACCACTCACCCCCTGCAGCAGTGACAACCATACCCTTCACCACCACTCACCCCCTGCAGCAGTGACAACCATACCCTTCACCACCACTCACCCCTGCAGCAGTGACAACCATACCCTTCACCACCACTCACCCCTGCAGCAGTGACAACCATACCCTTCACCACCACTCACCCCGCAGCAGTGACAACCATACCCTTCACCACCACTCACCCCCGCAGCAGTGACAACCATACCTTCACACCACTCACCCCCTGCAGCAGTGACAACCATACCTTCACACCACTCCCCCTGCAGCAGTGACAACCATACCCCCTCACCACCACTCTCCCCTGCAGCAGTGACAACCATACCCCTCACACCACTCACCCCTGCAGCAGTGACAACCATACCCTTCACCACCACTCACCCCCTGCAGCAGTGACAACCATACTCTTCACCACCACTCTCCCCCTGCAGCATATCCTCATAAACTATGCCTTCACTCTCCATACACTTCAGCCGTTGGAGTGTAAACATAACTCGGGTGTTGTCGTATAAAGCTAACAGGAGAAAGTGAGGCTCATGCTAATAGGACCATACCATAAGTACGATGTCTCGTATTTTCCTCACCCGAGCCCTCAGAAAGTCTGCGGGAACTTTCCACTGATGAGGAACGTGCTCTCCTGCTTGTGTATCAGGGTAATGGGAAACATGTCGTGCAAGAATACATTTGTTTCGTCGCCTCTTTACGTTATTAAACATTGTATTTTCCTCGTCAGATCTGAATAAAACGAAATAATAAAGAGATAAACTTTTTTTTATTGTCAAGTTAAAATAGTTTCAATTTGACAAACATTAAAAAATTAAAAGAAAATAATCTTGAAAACGCCAAGAGAAGGTTATGACAACATTTTAATGTACAAAACAGAAAAATACCACAAACTTGTTGACGAGTCAGTAAGCATACAAGTTCCGAACTTTGTTCAGGTTTAAAGTTGCCTCTGTGTATTTACGCTGAGAAGATTAATGCACCTCTCAGTGTACATCCACGACAACAACGACAAACATTTGCTTGGTCTTGGACTTAAGGCCTCTTAACTGCATCAGGGTTTTTAAGGCCGTAACACCAGTTAGTGACGATCCGGCTACTACACTCTGGTCCTGATGCAAGACAAGGACCACAAGAACTTCTCAGAGTGTGTCGAGGGATAAGTGGAGAATACATCTCTGTATACATACCTTGAAGAACGACATACAAGCTCGTATTGTCGTATTGAAGATAATAATCATTAAATGATACAGACAGATCAAATAAAATAGAAATAAAAAGAATTATCAAAAGGAATACAAATAATTCTTGACAACTCCTAACAATACAATGGAGTTAATTTCTAATCCACATAAATTTTAATATAAATAAAAACGAAAAAATAAAAATGCAATCGACTAGATATTAAAATGCGGAAGCTTATATGTAACGTTCTTCAGAAGAGTCGCTTATATTTAAGACAGAACGATCCCCTTTAATGTTCAATGACTCCGTTAATCTAGGTCTTCCAGGATGACACAGCTATGGTGAAGGAACATAGTCTAGGAGATTATCATGGATAAGGTATCGAAAATTTTTATAAAATAATTACAAATTAACGAAGAGAGTTCAATCCGTTATTAATATTCGTGCTACAGTGATCCGGTCGGCCAAGTGGACAGCACGCTGGGCTTCTGATCCTGTGGTCCTGGGTTCGATCCCAGGCGCCGGCGAGAAACATTGGGCAGAGTTTCTTTCACCCTATGCCCCTGTTACCTAGCAGTAAAATAGGTACCTGGGTGTTAGTCAGCTGTCACGGGCTGCTTCCTGGGGGTGGAGGCCTGGTCGAGGACCGGGCCGCGGGGACACTAAAAAGCCCCGAAATCATCTCAAGATAACCTCAAGATACATGTTTAATTTGTATTAAAACACATTCAAAATATATTTATATGTACACTGTCCTTACATCTGGTGATTGAAGATAAATGCTCCCAATTAATTTGGTGAACACTTTCAGGCAGATGAAGTATGGAATATTATTAATATTACCCGGAAGTTTGCTATTACACTCAAGTCCTTACGAGGAAATAAGATATTCAAATTAAAATACTATTAAAAGCAAAGTTATAGTAAATATAATGATTAATGATATCCATAACTCTTTGAAACGATTTTAATCGAAACAATGATGCTCCTCCACCTTGGAGTAGCGGGAGTCTGTGAGGGACACTGGGTAACGTTGTGGGCACGATATCTGTTACAATCCGCCGCCAGTACCAGTTCGGTTCATGTTACTATACAGTGGTAAACAAGTCAAATAGATGGCCTCACAAGATTAGAAAAAATGTCTAGGGATAAGATAAACCGTCTTAATAATTACATCAATGAATTCATAGCGGTGGGGGTTGAAGGGGGGCGACAAAAGCCCTACACGTATAATTACAATCACATAAGGATGAATCCAATAAATTCTTATAAGCACAAAATCACTAATGGCACACACTTAGATTAATGGTATAATACATGGATAGTTATCTCACCAGATTAATTAAGCAACACAATGAACATAAAACAGAAAGGCATGCAGACTTATCTCTGAACCTGGGAAACACATCAGACCTATACCAGCACCCCACAACTGCTAACTCTTTCCCACGCTAGCAAGCCAAGCTTCCACACAGTGCCCTTAACTTGACAGACGACTTCTCTCTGTCACTAGGAAATCCTGACCTACTCACTCCAAAACACGTCTGAATCTAAAGCTGTATTAATGTACATTACATAGAAAATAATACAGGAATGAGAATCATCATTAAACATAAATAAAATACAAGGTACAACAGTACGCTAAACTGGGAACAATGCGCACACCACAGAACCTCACGCAATTCCCTTATATGGTAATGGCGACGAAGAGACGCCTTTGTATTGCCTCATAATTAAAATTACAAAAATATATGTCTATATAAATACAAATGGAAATGTTCGTTTTTTCAAAATCGCTAATTCCGAAAGTTCTTCACCGATTGCTTTGAAATTTTCACACAACGTTCCATTCGCATTCGAGCAGGTTTTTATATACATATTATATAGATATCACGTCTGTGACGGAAAAAAACATGCTTTTTTTGAAAAACTGTGTTTCTTCATGTGTTTTTCATGTGAGGGAAATCTTCGAAACTACTTTACCGATTGCTATGAAATTTTGACACAACGTTGCATTCGAATAGGCACGTATTTTTTATATACCTACTATATACATGCCTTACCTGTGACAGGAAAAAAAAATGTTTTTTTAAAATGAGCGGCATCTGTTGGACGTAATAGCAACACATGCTGTAATCTCCGAAAGTTCTTCAACGATTGCTTTGAAATTCTAACACAACGTTCCATTCGAATATACACGTTTTTATATACCTACTATATTGATGACACACCTGTGACAGATATAACATGTTTTTTTCAAAACAGTGCCATCTGTTGCACGTAATAGCAACACACTTGCAATACTAAATATGTTACGAATTTAATTTCAATGTTTCCGATTACATTGATAAATTTAATATTCATTGATTTCGATTATTTTAATTTGTATTGAATTATTTTGTTTGACATTGTGTTGGAATTGAGCTGTGTTGTTTATCATACCTTTCATTTCATAAGAATAAGTATACTTATATATAAATGCCGTATACATATATATAAATATATACTTACTATAAATATCTATATAAATAAAAATGGAAATGTTCGTTTGTTCATAACCGCTAATCTCCAAAAGTTCTTCACCGATTGCTTTGAAATTTTCACATAACCTTCCATTCGCATCCGAGCGGGGTTTTATATACATGCTGTATAGATGACACGTCTGTGATGGGAAAAGCGTTACATGCTTTGTTTGAAAAACTGTGTTTTTCATGTTTTTTTCATGTGAGGGAAATCTTTGAAACTCTACGATTGCATTGAAATTTTGACACAAGGTTCCATTCGAATAGGCGAGTGTTTTTATATACCTACTATATACATGTCTTACCTGTGACAGGAAAAAACATGATTTTTTTGAAAAACAGCGCCATCTGTTGGACGTAAGAGCAACACATGCTGTAATCTCCAAAAGTTCTTTACCAATTGCTTTGAAATTTTGACACAACATTCCATTCAAATACGCGCCTGTTGTTATATACTACAATATAAATGACACACCTGTGACACTTAAAAACATTCTTTTTTTAAGGAACAGCGCCACCTGTTGCACGTAAGAGCATCACATGCTATACTAAATCCACTTCAATGTATCCGATTGCATTGACAAATGGAATTTTCATAGATTCTTTTTTATTTATATTTTGATTTAATTATTTTGTGTGACATTGCATTGGAATTGAGCTGTGTTGTTTCCCATACCATTCATTTCATGAGTTTAAGTATAGATGCCATACCTATGACAGGCAAAAACATGCTATTTTGAAAAACAGTGCCATCTGTTGCATGTAAGAGCAACACACGTTGTACTAAATATGTTACGATACCATTTCAAGGTTTCTGATTTCATTGATAAATTTAATTTTAATTGATTTTGATTTATTTTCATTTTTATTTAACTATTTTCTGTGACATTGCATTGGAATTAACTTGGGTTGTTTACCATACTGTTCATTTTGTGAGAATAGTTTATTTTGTATTTTTTCAATTTTTCATTTTTTTTAACTGTTTTTCTTATATTTCAGTGATGGGAACATCAGATCATTTGGGAACACATTGGACGGAGGAGTGGGAATGGTAGGGAGGACGAGAGGACGGGAGTGGGGGATAGTGGGGAGGAAGAGGGGACATGGGAGGGGGTAATGGTGTGTAAGGATAAAGGGACGTGGGAGTTGGGGATGAGGAGACAGGGGAATGGAGAATGGTGGTGAGGACAAGAGAACAGGAGAGTGGAGGATGGTGGGGAAGCCGGTAAAATGGGGGGGGGTGGGGAGATGGTAGGGAGGACGAGGTAACGGGGAAGTGGGAGATGGTTGAGAGGATAAGGGGATTGGGGAGGGGGGAATGTTAGGGAGGACGAGGGAACGGAGGAGTGGAAAATGGATGGAAAGGCGAGGGAAAAGGGGAGGGAGGAATGGTTGGGAGGACGAGAGAAATGGGGCAGGGGGAAATGGTGGAAAGGATTGTAGAGTTGGGGATGGTGGGGATGAGGGGACAGTGGAGTGAGGAATGATTGGGAGAACGAGGGGACGCTGGAGTGGGGGATGGTTGGGAGGACAGAGGGACGGGGGAGGGGGGGAATGGTGGGAAGGACGAGGGGACAGGGTAGTAGGGAAAGGTTGAGTGGACAAGGAGATGGGAGAGGGGGGCAATGCTGGGGAGGACTGGGGGACAGGGAAGGCTACTGTGGCTCAGCAACGCACACGCGTTGCTGAGCCACAGCAACGTGTGGCCGGGTACAGATAGTCTATATAAATAAAAATGGGAATGTTCGTTTGTTCAAAATCGCTAATCTCCGAAAGTACTTCACCGATTGCTTTGAAATTTTCACACAACGTTCCATTCGCATCCGAGCAGGTTTTATATACATATTATATAGATGCCACGTCTGTGACGGTAAAGAAAAGGCTTTTCCTGAAAAACTGTGTTTTCTATGTGTTTTTCATGTGAGGGAAATCTTCGAAACATCTTTACTGATTGCTTTGAAATTTTGACACAACGTTGCATTCGAATAGGCGCGGATATTTATATATCTACTATATACATGCCTCACCTGTGACAGGAAAAAACATACTATTTTTGAAAAACAGCGCCATCTGTTGGACGTAAGGGCAACACACGCTGTAATCTCAGAAAGTTCTTCACCAATTGCTTTGAAATTTTGACACAACGTTGCATTCGAATAGGAGCATGTTTTTATGTACCTACTATATTGATGCCACCCCCTGTGACATGTAAAAAACATGCGTTTTTGAAAAACAGCGCCATCTGTTGCACATAATGGCAACATGCACGCTATATTAAATATATCACGAATTCCATTTCAATACTTCCGATTGCATTGATAAATTTTATTTTCATAGATTTCGATTTATTTTATTTTTTAGTGAATTATTTTGTGTGACATTGTGTTGGAATTGAGCTGTGTTGTTTACCATACCGTCCATTTCGTAAGTATAAGTATAGATGCCACACCTGTGACAGGTAAAACTATGCTTTCCTTGATGAACAGCGCCATCTGTTGGATGTAAGAGCAACACACATGTTATACTTGATATGTTACAATTCCATTTCAATGTTTCTGATTGCATTGATTTTTTTTTTTTTTTTTTCTTTTTAGCAGGGATAATCCTGCGCGGGCCCTAAGCCTCTGGCTGGCCCACTAAGTGATGCTCGTTTCTGTTTACCTGGGCGGAGGATGAGTATGTATGACCCGTATGGTCGCTTCAGTAAGATTTTGCCATATGTGTTTAACAACTTCCTCTGCTCTGTCGAATCGAAGGTGAAATCTTAACGGGTTTGTAACTGTGCACTGTGTTAGATAATGTTCCAGTGGTCTGTCGGGCATTTCTCCACAGTGTTGACATTTCCTCTCACCTTCCGGAACCCGTAAGCCTATTTCCGCACATGGGTATCCAAGCCTGATGCGATGTAAGTGCACTTCTGTTGTTCTACTGCCCCCGTTCATCAAACTAAGTGGTTCGTAGTTGGTGAATTCTTGTACCAACCCGCAGATCCTGATGTTGCAACTGCTGTGTTGTGGTCACTGTACATCTTCGCATTGCTCTGTTTCGAATCACTTTCTTCATCTGGGAGAGACTCTGTGGTATGTAAATGTCTACATTCCTCCTCTTAGTAGCAAGTTTTGCAGCTTCGTCTGCAATGTCATTACCTAATAGTCCCACATGACTTGGCACCCAGTTGATAAGCACCCGTCGGCCTTGTCGTGAGTGTGTGCATGAATGATAAGACATTGGTGATCAGATGGATGTTATCACATATGTGTTCCTGTTGCAAGGTTTCAATGGCGGTTCTCGAATCTGTATGGATGATAACATGTTGTCGGTGTTCAGCAAGAGCATGTTCCAAAGCCTTTTGAATGGCTAGCATCTCAGTCTGTAAAGTCGAACACCCATTTGAGAGCCTCCAACTATATACAGAGTTTCCTGCTTTAACTGCAGCTCCGGTTTCTGTCCCTGCTGGTCTACTGACCCATCCGTGAAGTAAGTGAAGCTGTCGGATGCCATGTTTGCTTCTATATGCATCTGTGCAATGTGACGTAGCAGATGAGGATGTGTCTGGTCTTCTTTCCGTCAAGAGCCATAATCTGAAAGTCTGCTGGCAGAGATTCCCAAGGGGCTTGTATAACAAAGTCTGCATGTATGTCGTCGACACCCCTCTCAGTGACTGTGTTTGCCATATCGAATGTATCGATGGCGTTTATCGCACAATGGGTCCACCTGTTGCCATTGGAGGCTCTTCTGTCCAGAGTTAGTGCTCCAGTGATCATATCTTTAAGTGAACTGATTCTAGGTCTAGTCAATATCTTGGTCAGCATGCACGCAGCAATCCCCTTTACCCTTATTTCAATCGACGTTAGCTTTGTCTCTAGTCTTAGGTTCAGGATTTTAGTCCATCTGGGAGCACCTGTTATGACTCGCAATGCATCATTTTGAAGAACCTCAACGTTTGCCCACTGACCAGGAGAAAGAGTGAGTAAGGCAGGTGCTGCATAATCAACCAGGGAACGAACGGCGTGTATGTAAAACATTCTCAACACTCTGTGTCCCGCTCCTAGACGGGGCCCTGTGATTGCTCTCATTATATTTATTCGTGACTTTGCTTTCTCCTTTAGATATTGAATTTGCTTATTGAATGTCATTTAAAATCAATCCACACTCCGAGATATCGATATTGTGGAACCCACTGAAGGTTAATGTCCTGAATGCGTAGGTGCCTGTCTGGAGCCTTGCCACCTAGTCTCATCGCCTTAGACTTCTGTGCAGATATTTTTAGCCCTAAAACACTGCATTCAGATGTCACTTGATCTAAAGCACCTTGAGCTTTATTTAGAAGTGAAGGACCCGTAACGACTAATGCTAGATCATCAGCATAGCTTAGCAATGTAACCCCTTCTGTAAAGGACATGGTAACAAGGTTTTCCATAAGGATGTTAAAAAGACTAGGACTGAGGACTCCTCCTTGTGGAGTCCCATTCTCGTGCAAGTGGTAGTCCGACACTTGTCCTTGCAACTTTACTCTGGCATACCTGTGACTTAGGTAATCTTGAATCCATGCTAGCATTTTCCCCCTCACACCTTTTTTAACTAAGGTGTGTAGTATTGCTGGCGGGCTTGCAAGTTCAAATGCTTTTTCCAGATCAAGGAAGACCACTATAGCTGGACCCGAGTTAACTGTTCCTAGTAATGTTGCTATGCAGTTGCAGTACCTACTCTCTAGTGAAGCCAAATATGTGTTTATGAAGGTCTCCAGTCTTCCACAGTAGCCTATTTAAGACCATCCGTTCTGCAGTTTTACTAACGCATGATGTTAATGAAATGGGTCTGTAATTGCCAGGTTCATTCGGCTTAGGAATCGGTATGATGTCTGCTTTCTTCCAAGAGGGCGGTAGTTTGCCTTGCTGCCAAGACGCATTGATGACGTCCAATATCCCTCGGTCTCCAGCAGGACCTGCATGTGCGATCATTGAGTATGTAATGTTATCAGCACCTGGTGCAGTGTCCTTACCACCTTTTTTGGCTCTGCTTAGTTCCTGTTCGGTGAAGGGACAGTCACATTCGTCATTTATAGCTATGCCCTCATGAATGACTGTCATCCTCTCTTGTTTTAAGTGTTCTTGCTGCCTTCGGACCATTGCAGGAAGCTGATATGAAGCTGTTCTTTCTGCAAATTGGAGAGCAAGTCTCTCAGCCTCCTGCAATGGTTGAATACATGCCTGTGGCCGGGCTGGTCGACCTGATATAGTTTTAATCTGACCCCATATCTTGCCAAGACTACTATGTTCATTTAGAGTTTGACACCACTCAAACCATCTTGCCTCCTTTACTTCTCTAGAAACTCGCCTTGCTTCAGATATCACCGCTCGTAGCAGAGTTCTTCCTTCTGGTGTGGGGTTTCTCTTTAGATGTTTTCTGAAGATGTTGACTCTGTGGTTCTGTTCTTTAACGTCATTACTATAGAACCAATAGTTCTTTCGTTTCGTGTTACCTGTGATAATGATTGGAATAGCTTTGTTCGCAGCAGCTGCAACGGCTTCCTGCAGATTGGTCTCGTGTATGTTCAAATCCTCAGGTGGCGTGTACGTTGCATACCATTTTTCAAGTTCTTCCTGGTATACATTCCAATTGGCCTTTCCTAAATTCCACCGAGGCTGCGCAGGAGGTGTAGGAGGTCGTGCCAGGTTGTGTCGTGACAGTAGCATAGTGGTCACTGGTGATCACCGGGTCTACTTCCCACTTCGCCTGTTGCTGGAGTGCTGTGGAGATGAATGTAAGATCAAGGGAACCTCCTAGAATGTGAGTGGGTTCCCCAGTGTTGAGAAGTGTAATTTCAGGTACTTCTCGCAGAGCTGCAGCTAAATGGCGCCCATCTGCATTGGCTGGCCCAGTTGCACCTAACTCTGGATGATGAGCATTAAAATCTCCAGCAATAATTAAATTTTCCTGCGTGGCCAAGGCAAGCACTGCCTCTGCTTCTAGTTTACGTCTAGGGGGCTTGTAGACGTTGTATATGAGGAGCTCAAAATTAGCCATATTCACTGTAACTGCTAATACCTCTACTCCATCCCCACATGAAACTGAGTCTATTTTCTTGCTGGGTATGGTGTTTCTGACTAGGGTCATTAATCCTCTTAGTCTCCCCTGCTCATACGGTAGAACATAGTGCTGATATCCAGCTAATCTGAAGGATTTCGTGGCTGGGAAAAGAGTTTCTTCCAAAACGATTATATCTGCTTTCGTGCTGATTGCAGCCTCCTGAAGTGTGTGTTTTTTATTTCCAAGACCTTGTATGTTCCACTGCAGAATTCGTAATGGCCAGACGACGGGTTCGGTTGGTGTTGCTTGTTCTACTAGAACTCCTCCTCGGAATCGACCTCTATATTCTCCGCCTCGCAAGTCGTGTCGCTGCAAATCGGACTGCATTGATAGTTCGTGGTCATCCCCGACGTTGTTGGAATCTGTGCATAACTGTGGTCCATCGCTATGTTGTTGGAAGTGCTGCAGGTCGGACTGCATTGATTGTCCGTGGTCAACCCCGGCATTGTTGGAATCTGTGCAGAACTGTGGTCCATCACTTTGTTTTGGTATTGCTGCAAGTCGGACTGCATTGATTGCTCGCGGCCGTTTCTTGTGTTGGCGGAACCTGCGCATCTCTGCTGTTCAATACGTCTTTGTTGGCGTTGCTGCAGATCAGACTGCATTGGCTGTTGTTGTCTGTCTCCTGTGTTGGAAGATTCTGTTGATCGTGGGTGGTCACTGCTTCTTGCAGTTGCGTTTGTGAATGTTGATGTTCCGGTGTCTTGACTAGCCGACTGTTGTCGGTAGTCAGTATGTCCAAGTTGCGTTGTTTGTCCTCTTGTGCTCCATCCTGTCGGAGACTGTCTATTTCTCGTGTAACTGTGGTCTGCTGCACGATCTTGTCCATTATCACACAAGTGATGTCTTGAGTCTGTTGTTGTGAGGCGTTCTGCGTCATCTGTAGGCAATTGATAATGGTCTCTGCCATGATCTTCACGATGGTTTTCAGCTGGACCTCGGTAAAACTGTATAGCTGGTGAGTAGATTCCGAAAGTAAGTGTTTTCTGCTCTTTGCATTGCTGGACTTCTGCAACACTTTCGTGTAATGTCTGATTCGGAATTGACAGATTCGGGAAATTTTGCTCTGTGAGAGCGGGTGGCTGTTGTGGCTGTGCACGAGTGTTCCAGACGTGGTGTTGGTGGATGTACCGCTGGTCAGTGTGTTGACCTGGCCTGAGCTGTCTGCACTTTTTGTTTCCGTGCAGAGCAGGTTGTGCTCCAGGCATGATGTTTGCCTCCACAATTTGGACATTTGGCTGTTGTGGTCTGGTTTGCCTTGTGCTTGGCAATACAGTCTTTGGTGGGATGTCTCAGGCTGCACACTCCGCACCTCTCCTGTCCTGTGCAGCGTGACTGATGGTGGCCGTATTTCTGACACCTGAAGCAGCGTAGGGGTTCCGGGACGTATGGCCTCTGTCGGTATGTCCCCCAATTTCCAAGACCGAAAGTTTCCGGCACATGTCCCATGACGGTCACCAGAACCTGACGCGTCGCTGCCTTGTCTACTTTTGTGTGGCAACGTTCCGCACTCAGGACTTGCTTGTGTTCTAGCACTGGATCCAGGGGAAAGTCGATTGGGTATCCCAAAAGCACGACTCGTGTGCGTCGTTCTGAAGGGTCCAGCTTTACCAAGCACACAGGTTTCCCCTGCAGGACTCTTACCTTCTCTAAGTAATGTGCAGTCTGTTGGTCTTGAGGTGTCAGTATTATTTCTCCCTTCAGGTTGACTGTAATGGAAAGTTTGAGCTCTGGTTGTTCTTTTTCCATCGCCGTTACTACTCCATATGCTGTAGGAAAGTGGTCGGTCTGCATGATCTTGAATTTCGGAAGAAGTGCAGAGGCTGGCGATGTCTGGTGTGAGACTGGTGGTGTCCTCCCCTGTCCCATACTGCTGTCCTGCGGCTGGGCTGTGGAGAGAGGAACAATGGCCGACAGGCTGGCGTGAAACCGGTGGTGTCCTCTCCTGACTCATACTGCCGTCCCGCGGCAGCGTTGCGGACAGAGAAGCATTGACTGACACTGGCTGGTGTGTGACTGACGCTGTCCTCTCTAGGTCCATTACGTCCGCTGACTTGCTGGTAGAAGCAAGTGGTAAAGCCTCGATAGCAGTTTTCTTTGGGGCCTGCTGCACATCGGTCCACCGTCCTCCTCGTCCGAAAGCTGCTTCCATTCCCTCTTGCGCTGAGCCTTCCCCATGGCTCTCTTCACGTAGTGAGAACCGACTCAAACCACCGGAGCAGCAGGCGACACGTCCTCACTGCACGGTAGCTCAGGAGCAACTCCAATTGCATTGATAAATTGAATTTTCATAGATTTTGATTTATTTTCATTTTGATTTTAATTATTTTGTATGAATTGTGTTGGAATTGAGCTGTGTTGTTTTTCCAGACCATTCAATTCGTGAGAGTTGTATATTTTTATATTGTTTCATATTTGCATTTCATTTTTGAACTGTTTTCTTATATTACAGTGATAGGAATTTCAGATCACTTGATGTTCCCAATTTTCATCACAACTATATTCTACCCACCTCAAGACTCCGCTCCAATATAGAAGCATCAAGAAATATGGAACAATAGGCTTTCTACAATCACTTCTATTCAATACCCATTGTTTCGTGTTCTGTCTTGTGTTGATGAAATTAATACCTTATTAAATATCACCTCACCCCATCCACCTCACTCAAAAGTAGATATAAACAAATCGGAGATGTGTAAGTTCTATTCAGTTGGGAATGTGTTAACTAAAGTCTTTGAAAATGTAATAAGTTTTATGAAACGCGCTCAAGTGTCGCGTCTGACTAGAAATAAAAATGAATTTTGGAGAATTGATTTTTGAATTACCACCATCAGTGAAAAGAAATGTATTAAAGATTGAGAAAATTCGTGTTAGAATTATTAATCTTACTTTTTCGGTCATATTTAATAATATATGTCTACAGGAAAGACTGTTACCAAAATATACTAATATATATAAAAAGTTTGTGAGGGTACCACCTCTGGTGCCAATGTGGGGACCCATAGCCTCGGAGAAGAAAATAAAAAGTATTCAGAGGAGACCTTGTGGTTTCTCACTGAACACTAATATTATCTTCTCCTGCCACCCCCATTCTTTTGTATGTACACATATATATTTACTTTATTTGAACGTTGTTACAAAAAAGGAGTTACATATGGGTTACAAAGATGGTTATCATAGGTTGTCGAGTTCCTCCAGCTCCTCAGATGGCGGGCAGGAACCCTGGATGCAGTGCGCATTTCCCCTCTGTATCGCCACACTGAGGCGCTGGAAAAGAAAGCTTGCAGCTCTTGGGTCCCTTGTTGTTTCAACGAGCCTAGAACCCAGTTCCTTCAAAAAACTGGTAGCACTTTTACCCCAGGCGACGAGTGTCTCAGAAGCAATGGGGACAAAATTGTAGTGGTGATCCAGTTCTCAATACTTACGGGATTTGGCTGCTTCCCTGTGGGTGGCAGTGCCTCCTGGTTGTGCAACACTGAGGTTAATGTAGGTGTTAGCCAGGGTTGATACGCACGTGTAGTCCCATACCAACTGCTTGCCATTCTTCCAGGGGTTCACTGTGATACCATCCAGGCGACCAATAAGAGCATCAGAGTTTCGGGGCGTTAGGTAACGGGGCTCTCTTTCAGCTGGGCATCCAGCTGTGGTGAGGCTCCTCTTGATGATGTCGTTAACTTCATTGTGCCTCGAGTGCCATCCCCCTGTGCTTTGGCAGAGTAGGCATTGGTGGCCGTACCTGTCAGCCACCACCTCGCCGCAAATACACCTATATCTGGTGTGGATTGGGGCAGCAAGGCGGAGGGCCACAGCAATTCAGAGGGCGTGTGGTGTGAGACGCGTGCCAGTTGCCGACATTGGGGTTGCTAACAGGAAATCCCCTGCATGTGGTGCTGCTACTGCTGTGAGGCGAGCAATGTCGTGTTGTGTGGTTGCAGCACCCAGGCACTCTTGAGCTCGGATGGGCACATGTATAAGCAAGTAGATGGGGTCACCATGGGTTCTCCCCTAGGTGTCCTGTTTGCGAACTTCTACATGGGTACCATCGAGCAAAAAGTCTTAGTCGACATGAACTTGAATCGGCCTTATACTGCAGGTATGTTGGCGACATTTTTACACATGTACCTGATGTCAGACATCTGCAGGAGCTGAAGGAGGCATTTGAGCGGAATTCTGTATTGCGTTTCACTTACGAGATGGAGAAGGATGGGACGCTGCCCTTTCTAGATGTAACAGTCATGGAAAGGAGCGGAGGTTTCCACACTGCAGTCTACACTAAGGAAATAAACATAGGAATGTGCCTCAATGCCAACAGTGACTGCCCAGACAGGTACAAGAGGAGTGTCGTTAACGCTTATGTCGACCGTGCTCTCAGCCACAGCTCAGGATGGAAGCAAGTTGACGAAGAACTCTGTAGGGTAAGGCAGGCCCTAGTCAACAACGGCTTCTCCAATGGTTTCGTTGAAGACATCATTAGAAGGAAAGTGAAACGCCATGCAACCTCTGAAGAAACAACTAACACAACACCTATACCCCCTATTAGACTATTTTACAGGAACTTCTTTTCCACAGCTCATAAAACGGAGGAAAGGGTCCTGAAAGATATTGTTAATAGAAACGTTATCCCTACAGACAAAAATCAGAAGATACAATTGACGATTTACTATAAAACCAAAAAAACGGCCAGCCTACTCATGAAAAACTCCCCAGACACAAAGAAGAACGCTTTAAAAGAGACCAACGTCGTCTATGCCTTCAAATGCCCTCTTGGGGACTGTAAGCCTCAAAAAACTCAGGATATAGGCAAGACAACAACATCTCTTTCCAGGCGATTAACGATGCATAAGCAACAGGGCTCCATTAAAGAACATATAATCTCTTCCCACAACCAAACCATCACCAGAGAAATCTTAGCAAACAACACAGAAATCATCGATAGATACAGCGATAGCAGGCGGCTTGACATCTGCGAGGCACTACACATCAAGAAGTCAACACCAGCAATCAACAGCCAATTAATGCACATCTATATTCTACCCCCTTCAAGACTCCGCTCCAATATAGAAGCATCAAGAAATATGGGCCAATAGGGTTTCTGCAATTACTTCCATTCTTAACTTCAATATCCATTGTTTCGTGATCTATCCTGTGTTGAAAGTTTTGTTCACCTCATCCAAAACTTTTGTAACATATCACCTCACCCAAAATGTGGGTATAAAATTAAAAATGAAAGCTGTTTAAATCATAGCACAGTAAGAACTCTGTTTAGTGTTTGCAGGTAATAATTGTGTGTGTGTAAACTAAAAGTCTTTGAAAATGTATTAAGTTATTACGAAACGCATTTAAGTGTCGCGTCAGACTAGAAATAAAAATGAATTTTGGAGAATTGATTTTTTAATTACCATCAACAGCGAAAAGAAACATAAGAAAGATAGAGAAAATTCGTGTTAGAATTATTAATCTTACTTTCTCGGTCATATTTATATATATATATATATATATATATATATATATATATATATATATATATATATATATATATATATATATATATATATATATATATATATGTCGTACCTAATAGCCAGAACGCACTTCTCAGCCTACTATTCAAGGCCCGATTTGCCTAATAAGCCAAGTTTTCATGAATTAATGTTTTTTCGTCTACCTAACCTACCTAACCTAACCTAACCTAGCTTTTTTTGGCTACCTAACCTAACCTTACCTATAAATATAGGTTAGGTTAGGTTAGGTAGGGTTGGTTAGGTTCGGTCATATATCTACGTTAATTTTAACTCCAATAAAAAAAAATTGACCTCATACATAGAGAAAAGGGTTGCTTTATCATTTCATAAGAAAAAAATTATAGTAAATATATTAATTCAGGAAAACTTGGCTTATTAGGCAAATCGGGCCTTGAATAGTAGGCTGAGAAGTGAGTTCTGGCTACTAGGTACGACATATATATATATATATATATATTATATATATATATATATATATATATATATATGTATATATATATGTATATATATATATATATAAATATATATATATGTATATATATATATAATATATATATTATATATATATATAAATATATATTATATATATATATATATATATAATATATATATATATATATTATATGCGAACAAGCCTGAATGGTCCCCAGGACTATATGCGAATGAAAACTCACACCCCAGAAGTGACTCGAACCCATACTCCCAGGAGCAACGCAACTGGTAACTACAGGGCGCCTTAATCCACTTGACCATCACGGCCGTCAAAAGGAAGTGATAGCGAAGGCTATTTGAGCCACTTCCCCGACGGCAACTCGGATGGTAATCTTGGGCATAGCATTTCACCAAATCACCTCATTCTCAAAGAATGAGGTGATTTGGTGAAATGCTATGCCCAAGATTACCATCCAAGTTGCCGTCGGGGAAGTGGCTCAAATAGCCTTGGCTATCACTTCCTTTTGACGGCCGTGATGGTCAAGTGGATTAAGGCGCCCTGTAGTTACCAGTTGCGTTGCTCCTGGGAGTATGGGTTCGAGTCACTTCTGGGGTGTGAGTTTTCATTCATATATATATATATATATATATATATATATATATATATATATATATATATATATATATATATATTATATATATATATATATATATATATATATATATGTATATATATGTATATATATGTATATATATGTATAAATATATATATATATATATATATATATATATATATATATATATATATATATATATATATATATATATATATATATATATATATATATATATATGTCGTACCTAGTAGCCAGAATGCACTTATCGGCCTACTATGCAAGGCCCGATTTGCCTAATAAGCCAAGTTTTCCTGAATTAATATATTTTCTCTAGTTTTTTCTTATGAAATGATAAAGCTACCCATTTCATTATGTATGAGGTCAATTTTTTTTATTTGAGTTAAAATTAACGTAGAAATATGACCGAATCTAACCAACCCTACCTAACCTAACCTAACCTATCTCTATTGGTTAGGTTAGGTTAGGTAGCCGAAAAAGTTAGGTTAGGCTAGGTTAGGTAGTCGAAAAACAATTAATTCATGAAAACTTGGCTTATTAGGCAAATTGGGCCTTGCATAGTAGGCTGAGAAGTGCGTTCTGGCTACTAGGTACGACATATATATATATATGTCGTACCTAGTAGCCAGAACTCACTTCTCAGCCTACTATGCAAGGCCCGATTTGCCTAATAAGCCAAGTTTTCATGAATTAACTGCTTTTCGACTACCTAACCTACCTAACCTAACCTAACCTAACTTTTTCGGCTACCTAACCTAACCTAACCTATAAAGATAGGTTAGGTTAGGTTAGGTAGGGTTGGTTAGGTTCGGTCATATATCTACGTTAATTTGAACTCCAATAAAAACAAATTGACATCTTACATAATGAAATGGGTTGCTTTATCATTTCATAAGAAAAAAATTAGAGAAAATATAATAATTCATGAAAACTTGGCTTATTAGGCAAATCGGGCCTTGCATTGTAGGCTGAAAAGTGAGTTCTGGCTACTAGGTACGACATATATATATATATATATATATATATATATATTATATATATATATATATATATATATATATATATATATATATATTTTATTAAATATGACCGAAAAAGTAAGATTAATAATTCTAACACGAATTTTCTCAATCTTTCGTACATTATGCTTCACTGTTGGAGGTAAATCAAAAATCACTTCTCCAAAATTCATTTTTATTTCTAGTCTGACGCGACACGGGCGCGTTTCGTAAAACTTATTACATTTTCAAAGACTTCACAAAATACACAACTGATTAGAACTTGCATTTCCCTGATTTTATATCTACTTTTGAGTGAGGTGGGAAGGGTGATGTGGCATTACATTTGAGTGAGGTGGGAAGGATGATGTGGCATTAGAGGATATTAATAGGGTATTAAAAGTATCAACACAAGACAGAACACGAAACAATGGATATTGAATAGAAGTGTTTGTAGAAAGCCTATTGGTCCATATTTCTTGATGCTTCTATATTGGAGCGGAGTCTTGAGGTGGGTAGAATATAGTTGTGCAATAATTGGCTGTTGATTGCTGGTGTTGACTTCTTGATGTGTAGTGCCTCGCAAACGTCAAGCCGCCTGCTATCGCTGTATCTATCGATGATTTCTGTGTTGTTTACTAGGATTTCTCTGGCGATGGTTTGGTTATGGGAAGAGATTATATGTTCCTTAATGGAGCCCTGTTGTTTATGCATCGTTAAACGCCTAGAAAGAGATGTTGTTGTCTTGCCTATATACTGGTTTTTTTGGAGCTTACAGTCCCCAAGTGGGCATTTGAAGGCATAGACGACGTTAGTCTCTTTTAAAGCGTTCTGTTTCGTGTCTGGAGAGTTTCTCATGAGTAGGCTGGCCGTTTTTCTGGTTTTATAGTAAATCGTCAGTTGTATCCTCTGATTTTTGTCTGTAGGGATAACGTTTCTATTAACAATATCTTTCAGGACCCTTTCCTCTGTTTTATGAGCTGTGGAAAAGAAGTTCCTGTAAAATAGTCTAATAGGGGGTATAGGTGTTGTGTTAGTTGTCTCTTCAGAGGTTGCATGGCTTTTCACTTTCCTTCTTATGATGTCTTCGATGAAACCATTGGAGAAGCCGTTATTGACTAGAACCTGCCTTACCCTACAGAGTTCTTCGTCGACTTGCTTCCATTCTGAGGCACACAACCGCCCAAGCAACCGCTGAGCAACCCGGGACCCCCTCCTGAACAGCCAAAGGCGGGACCACAGCCACAGTAACACTTCTGGAGGGAAGACAATGAGGGGCCCAAGAGCCTGAAACAAGGCCCAGGTCCGAACCCGGGACGGAAACAGAAGGTAAAACCTCCAGATCACCAGGAAACCAAACCCAGCGATCTGGAAAGAACCATCCCCTGGCGAGCAGACAAGCGGACTGACTGGGAGCCCACTCCAGCCAGTCCTCGAGGTAGGCCAGACACCGAATCTCAGACGCAGACAGGGCACTAAGATCCAGTCAAGATGCAAAGAGTATACAAAGTGCCCTTCACAAAATAGGGAATGCAATAAAAACAGCAAACCTGAAGCCCCACCACCAAAGCATTGTATGACAATCATATTAAGACATATTATGACATATGACAATCATTATATGACAATATGACAATTATAATCAAAGCATTATATGACAAAGAGTGCTGGGAAGACGGGACACCACGAGAGTAGCTCTCATCCTGTAACTACACTTAGGTAAGTACACATAGGTAATTACCAACCGTGCTAGCCCCAGAAAAACTGGAGAGGAACGTGCCAAGAAGTGACCTGGAGGTCCAGGTCCACCATCCATGCACCCGGCCCTAACAGAATCCGAACAGGAGACAACAGTCCTCCGAGCAGGGCAGAGGATCCAATGTGCAGACGGAAGTAGTCCAGAAGAACTGCAGACTGGAAAAGCTCATGACTGCAAAGAGCAGACGGGAAAAGCTCATGACTGCAAAGAGCAGACGGGAAGCCCAGAAGGATGGGGCGGATCGACCACGCCCCACGCACCCACGAAGAGGAAATGAAGTGCAGGGAAGAAGCCCACCCCGCCAGCTCTGAACCCCCCCCAAGGGGGAGAAGCCGTCCTCCGATGCCAGCAGAGGCCGGAAGACAACCCAAAGCGCCCACCAACAGCGGGACCAAGCGAGAGGCAACAGAGCAAGCTGCTCCCCCAGCGCCCAGTCAACAGAGAAGGGAACAGAACCCCTTCAGAAAGAAAAAGTACACTACCGAAGTCATGAGGAGAGACTACGGGAATGAAACCACACTTCGCTGGAAGAGGAAGTGAGGGGAGACCTGATCACCACATACAAGATACCCAAGGGAATCGACAGGGTTGAGAAGGACAGGCTATGTAACACAAGGGGCACACGCACTAGGGGACACAGGTGGAAACTGAGTACCCAAAAGAGCCACAGATAGAATTAAAGTTTTTTTTTTTTTTTTTTTTTTTTGAGTGTCAGAATGGGAACGGGAAAGCACTAAGAAGTAATGTGGCGACTCCTCACACAAGTAACGAGGCTGACCCCCATACAATGTCACATGTAGACATGACAGAGCCCAAGAGGCACAGGAACCGATACACCTGTTGACGGACGGTTGAGAGGCAGGACCAAGGAGCCAGAGCTCAACCCCCACAAGCACAACTAGGTGAGGACATATATTGTAAAAGCACAAGCCGCCGACTAGTGGCAGAGAGCACTACGCCGGCCAGGCAAAGAAGGCACAAAACTGCATCAAAAGGCCCACCTCGACAGCAAAACCACAAAGTCCCAGCACAACCACAACATGTGCCAAGACCCAAAAAGCTCAGTCTGCAAGCCAGGAAGACCCCGGAACCCCAAAAGGCAGAACCGGGTCACACGAGGAAACAAAGTCCCCTGAACCCACAAAAGGGGGGCCAAGAGGAAGAAACCTCCAGAACGAAACCAAGGAACCCAAAGGAACCCAGAATCGAACCAGGGGGAGCCCAAACTACCACATTTGCTGGCGGAGAACACCACTAAAAGGCAAAGCACAGACCCCAGCAGAACGCCCTGGGAAAACGGTCCCAACAGACCGAAAACCGAGGGGCAAGGTGTGGGAGCAAGCATACCAGCCAGGGGCACTGAGCCTAAACCCAGAGGCTCAGACCCAAAATCAACACCCAAACGTTCCCAGAGGAACAGGCAACGGCAAGAAAACACCAGAAAAACAAAGAAACGACAACAGGAGAACAAAAACCCTGCAAATTTTTGAAAACTCACCAGAGACGCTCGCTCGCACACCCAGACGCATGTAAACAAACCGCAACGCCGCCCTGGTGGCCACGCCGGGAAACCGGCAGATGAAAATGGCCGCCAGCAGGGGCTGTGACTGACGCTTAATACACAAAAACACGCCAGCAAATGTGGGAAGCTAGCAGACTGGAAGGGCGAAAAACGACGCCCAACAGCAGAAAAACCCCTGAAGGGGCAAAACCGCCCCAGAACTGCTAGCAGGCAACCCCCACAGCCCCGGGAACCAACAACAGAGGCCCCGGGGCAGAGCCGTCCTCCAAGCCCTCCGCCCTTAAAGAAAAGCAAGAGCCCATGGGAAAGGCAACAAGAAAGGGCCGCTGGTAAGACCCAGAAGCCTTGGCAGGAGGCACAGGCTCAAACCTCCGTCCCCAACCCGAACAGGGCATCCCCCGAAAACCGCCCGAGTCTCTGCCGCAACTGAACCCCGCCCCGACCCCGAAACCCGCAGACGGTCCGGAGCCGGGAACATGGAGAGAAAGGGGCGAGCAGCACCTAACCAAACGGGGCGGCCACGGGGCATTCGAGTGGGAAACCAACCTAGCATGTTGCAGCAACCTAACCTAGCTTGCAACACGGATGCCGCCTGTACTCTGAACAGTAATAACATCAGGAGAGTACTGGAGAACAAGCAGAGAATCACTCGCAAGACTCCGGGTCAAGGTGTCAGTGACCCAACAGGCAGCATGACGGAGGTAAAAATGGCGACTGTCACCCGGAGACAAGGGAACAGCAACCAACGATCCCGTTCAAGACGGGTTGGAACCCGGAAGACACATTCAATGGTCCCCCGAGCCCAGACAGGGGTTTCCAGGGCCCGTAGGGTAACAACTACGGGAAGCCCGGGCAAGGTGTTGCTAACCGGTTAAGAAACCCAAACATAACAAGAGGGTAGATTATAGCACTGAAAACCCCTGAGACGTGTACAAGCACGGGGGCCTAGCAGAGGGCCGCCAAACACTACCAGTGGAACTATAACCACCTTAGGCAGACCCCCACCAGGTAAGAAAATGAAAAACAAAAGAAAAACCCCGCAAAAGTACACCGTCTCCAGAGGCAACAGAAACCGGCCGCCGCTTAGGTGGCAGGCTGCGCAACACCTTGACGCCCTAACCAGCACAATACCAATCCCTACCCAGGGCCAAACAAGGGCCCCAAGCCCCAGCTGGCCCCAAGGGCGAGGCAAATGCCGAGCAGCAAGAACCTCTACGGGAATGGTTCCCGAACGCCCCAGGGAAGATAACCCTGTTACGCAAGGGCAGTACTCACAGGGCGCTTAGGGAAGTCAGCCACTAAGCACATGCAGCCCCGGGCACTGATGAAGTACTCCTGGCCACCGCACACCACAACACACGGCAGTGAACGCCACACAAGGCAAACACCGCCTAGGAAACTGAGGCCAGAGAAGCGTCAATCCCGGTTGACATTAGCGAACGAACTGGAGCTTGGCAGCCGGCGCGGTAGGTCCGGGGCTCCCCCCTTTCCCTCCCGGGGTGGGGAGGGCTGCGCGGACGATCGGCGCGGCAGTAAAGTGTGATGTTTGCTTGTTTGCTTGTTTCCTTGGGATTGTAGGGAGTTTTCTACCTCTCTGTTCGGTTTTTGTTGTAGTTTCTTACCATGTGGGGTTTGTTTTGTTACGCCTACCTTTCTGGGTGCCTAACCCCGGTCGATGGCAGATAAGGAAAACCCCCAACCATATGGGGTTTTCCAGGGTCATTGCTCCCTGAAACCTCTCTGAAGGGGCCAGGTTCTGGCGCTGGTCCCTGGTAGGTCTGAACTCCTTAGCTAATGTCCCGGTCTAACATAACATACATTAGCCCGATAAGCTCCAGGGAGCCGTAGGGGCTCCCCACAGAAAAGATCGTCTTCCTGCCACTGATTTACCTCAATTTCATGGCAGAGATGACAAAAACTTCAAATGTTACTGGAACACGTTCGCTTCATTAGTGAACTCTAAAAGTTCCATTAAAAAAAACCAGCGTTGAATGTAATGAAACGCCATTTTCTGGGTGAGTCCCGGAGGCTCCCCGGAGCTATCCCAGGCTGATATGCTAATGTCAGACTTTGGCATCAGTCATGTGTATGGAGTTCTTAGGCCTACCGGGGACTACGGCCAGAACCGGGCCCCCTCAGAGAGGCAAGGGGAGCAATGGCCTATAGAAGCCCCCGTGTGGTTGGAAGCATTCTATGTCTGCCATCGACCGGAACAGGCACCCAGAAAGGCAAGCGCCTCAAAACAAACCCCTATTCTGGTTAAAATTGCTACCAAAAACCGAACTAGTGGATAGAACTCCCCAACCGAAAACAAGCAAACTAGTGTGACGTCACACACCGCCGCGCCGCTGTCTGCGCAGCTCCCCCCTCCCCGGGAGGGGGAAGGGGGAGCCCCAGACCCCCCGCTGGCTACCCACACCTCAGTTCTTGAGGCTGGATGTCAAAAACGCGAAAAAACGCCGACCGGAGGGAGGGAGGGATGCCGGGGAGCCTCCGGGACTCATCCAGAAAATGGCGTTTCATTACATTCAACGCTGGTTTTCTGGGGGGAGCCCCGTCGGCTCCCCGGAGCTAACTACCCACAGACAGAAGAAGAGGGACTTACCCGGGAGGCGGTCGTCGCTCACTCCTCAACTCGAAGCCGAGACAACTGGCTGCAACCGCCGACCCAAAGCAACACAGGCCCGACGAGGCCCAGGGACAATCACAAGGTAACGAGCAGCCAGGACCCTGTTCGACCGCCAAAATCCCCGCGCCGAATATCAGACCAAGACATATTCCCAAAGACGGCAGCAAGAGCCGCGAACTTACGAACGTCATGGGCACGGGGATAGACCGCAGGCTGGCTGAACTTAATAACCCTGCGGACGACCTGAGAGACCCGAACCCGCGAACAGGGAAGAAGGGAAACCGGATCAACCCACAGCGCGTCCCCGGACACAGAAGCTGTGGCGCGCAAATAACGGCGAAGCGCCGCAACCGGACACAAAACATGATGCACCCCCGGCCTGACCAACCAAGCATCAACCACCCATGGACCCCTCCGGAACGCAGCAGTCTCATTCTTTGCCAGAAAAGAAGGAGACGGCTGCAAACGAACAAAACAATCACCACGACCAAAAGAGCAGAAACCCCTGCGCCGGAGGAGAGCATGAAGCTCCCCTACCCGACCCCCAGAGGCCAAAGCCAACAAGAAAAGTGCCTTGGAAAAACAATCCTGGACCGAAGGGGCCACAACGAAACGAGGAGATGAAAGGAAAGCGAGCACTCTGTCCAAAGACCAGGACGGCTCAGGCGACGCATGAGCAGGCCGGAGGTGAAACAATGCACGAGACAGCTTGCGAAACGGCGCAGACGTAACATCGATACCGAAAGCAAGCTGAAGCGGCTCCGCCAGCGCCGCACGATACGAAGCGACAGTGTTAGGCATAAGATGACGGTCCTGAAACAACCACGAGAGGAAGGACAAGACCACCCGAACAGACAAGGAGCTAACACGACGAAGACGCAAAAAGAAACGGAAGGACCGCCAGGAAACTTCATACTGCCGCCGAGAAGAAGCCCTCAGGTGGGACACCAACAAGGAGGCCACCTGATCACCATAGAGATGATGATAGACTCGAGTCAAAAAAACCATACGCGAAGACTCGAGGAGAAGATCGAACCAGCTACGTGACGTACCGGCCCGATCTGCTGAAAGAGGCGGAGCCGCGGGAAAACCCTCGGGTTCGGACACCGAGCAACCAGCGCCTGAAACCAAGGCTGGGCCGGCCACCAAGGGGCCAGAAGGACAACTCTCCCCGGTAAGTCTCTAAGCGAGTCAGGACCTGGAGCAACAGCCGAACCGGGGGAAAGAGGTACAGGAACCCCCACCTCGACCAGTCTAGCCGAAAGGCATCGACCCCGACGGCCTCGCAATCGGGGAAGGGCGCCGCATAAACGGGAAGACGCCGCGACCACGCCGACGCGAAGAGGTCCACTTCGGGGCGCCCGAACGTCTGGCAAAGCCAACGGAAGGACTCGTCGTCGACCGTCCACTCCGTGGAGAGGGGAACGAAGCGAGACAGGGCGTCGGCCAAGACGTTGGACACGCCCCGTACGTGAACCGCCAGGAGAGCCAAACCCCGAGAACTCAGCAGACGAGTCACCCGAAGCGACCAACCCCAAAGAGACAAGGACCGCATCGAACCCCCGCGGTTCAGGCAATGAACCACCGGAGAGCAGTCCGAATGGAGCCGAATCGTCGATCCGCGGGCCACCCGAATCCTCCCCAGAGCAAACCACACTGCCGCGAACTCCCGCACCGTACTGTGAGCTCGACGGAAGGACGGATCCCAACGCCCCTGGCCGGCCTGGTGAGCACTGGTCACAAAACCCCAGCCGAGAGACGACGCATCCGTGTACACATCGAGCGAGGGCTCGGGTAGGCGCCAAGGCACTGAACCCCGAAAAACCCGAAGAGGAAGCCGGTGACGCAGCAACCGACGCAAGCCCCCGGGGGTCGAACTCTGCGATCGCGAGAGAGGCGGAAGGGGGAACCCCGAAGGAACCAGAACAGCCGTCGAAGCCAAACCCGACCCGGCGGGTAGACCACCATCGCGAAGTTCAGGCTCCCGCACAGCCCCTCGAGCAACCGCCGGGTGACCCGAGGGCCCTCCAGAAACAGACGAAGGCGGGACCGCAGCCGCAGGAGAGACTCCGGAGGGAGAGACAAGGAGGCGGTTCGAGAGTCCCACACGAGACCCAGCCAAGTCCGAACCTGAGAGGGAACCAGATGGGACTTCCTCCAGTTCACCAAGAACCCGAACCCGGCGAGCTGGGAAAGAACCAAATCCCTGGCTAGCAAGCAAGCTGACTGGCTGGGAGCCCAAACCAGCCAGTCGTCGAGGTAGGCCAACACCCGAACACCTAGGAGACGCAAACGAGCCACCACAACCCGTGTAAGGCGTGTGAACACGCGAGGTGCCAGGTTCAACCCGAACGGGAGACAACGAAAGCGGTAACTCAGACGCCCCACTACAAAACCGAGCCAGTCCCTGAACCGCGGATGAATCGGGACATGCCAATAAGCGTCCCGGAGGTCCAGGGACACCATCCAAGCTCCCGGCTCCAAGAGGAGCCGAACCTGAGACAGCGTAGTCATCCGAAAGGAGGGGCAATGAACCCAGGGGTTCAGACGGGACAAGTCCAGAATGAACCGCAGGTCCGCGCAGTCCCGTTTCGGAACCGGAAACAGACGGGAAACCCATCTGAGGGACGACGTCGTTTCGACGACGCCCAAGCGTACCCACTCCAAGACGACTCGACAGAGCGCAGGGGAAGAACCTGCCCTGCCAGCCCCGACCCCCCAAAGGGGGGAGGGGCCACCCAACGCCACCGCAGGCCGCGAGACACGACCCGAAAGGCCCACGAATCGTGGGACCAGGCGCGGGCGAACAGCGCAAGCCGCCCCCCCATCGCCCCGTCAAGGGGCAAACCGCGAAAGGGCCGGCGACCCTTACGAGACCCAGAACCCCGCACAGCGCGAACACCGCGCCGACCAGACGAGGGAGGGTCCGCAGGAGGAGCCAACCCCAAACCTGACACCAGAGGCCTACCACGACGAGAGGAACCCCGAGCCCTGGCACGACCTTTCCGGGAAGACCCACCCCGGGACCCCCGGAAAACCAACAAGTCCGACATCGGACGACAAGCCGCCGACGCAGCCTGAATAAACTGCGCCACGGCCGACTCCCCAAACAGGAGAGGACAAAAAGGTGAAGAACGCCTAAGAGCCAGAGCCCAAGCAGATTCCACGGAGGAACCCAGCACCGCCTGCCGACACGCGAGACGGGAAGCATAGAACAGGGAAACCGCATCCCGCAAAATCGGCGTGAACAGCTTCAACAAGGCAGCCGACGAACGCGCAGCCGAGGACAAGGTGCCGGACCCCGGGACGGACCCAAGCGTCCCCACATCCTCCACGAGCCAATCCGAAGACAGCTCCAGGAGGGAAAAGAACCGCAAGGCCGAACACAAAAGGCCCCGGCGCGCAAGTCCTCCGCCACGAGCGCCGCCGAAAGGGAGGGAACCTGCACATGGAGCTGAATAACGCCCACATCGCGGGGAAGGGCAGGGGCAAACAAGCACTCATTCAGGTACTCAAGTTCACCCCCCAGGAAAACCTGAAGCACCGTGGAAGCTTCCCGCCACTCCAGCGTGCGGGAACGACAGAAGGAATGCCAGGAATCCAGACCAAACAAGGGGCAGTCTGCTAGCCAGGACGACTCCGGAACCTCGTAACGGAGCCAGAAAGGGAACGAAGTCCCAAACCTGAACGTGGACGGATCCATTTCCGAGGCATAATCCGGGTCACGCAGGAGGTAAGCTGCAAAGGCCGCTCGCACCACACCAGGTTGGATGCGATAAGCCGAAAACCTCCGGAAGGACGGAACCGACGTACCCGGGGGAACACGGAACCGAACCCGGGGAGGGGCCGACACCAAATCCAACTCGTACGCAGAGGGGGGAAAGAAAACCCCACTCCTTGTAACAATAAGCCCCGCTCAGTGGGAAGAAAAACCCAGGCGGGGTCCAGCGGGGCCCAAGGCCCCCAAGTCAGCCCCTCCCCAGCCTCGAGGTCCGTCACCACAGGACCCGAGGCCGAGTCCTCTCCCCAAGCCCCGACCCCACAAGACAAGGACGGAGCAGCCGGAAAAGCTGGAGGAAGGGGGGCCCACTGGTCAGACCCTGAAGCTTCGGCCGGGAGACAAGACTCGAATGCCTCTGCCGCCCCCCCGGAAGGGGCAACCCCCGAAGCTGCCCGAGTCTCGAGATCAAGTAACCCCTGCTCCGACCCCGAAACCCTCAGACGCTTCGGGGCCGGAAGCAGGGGCGGGGGACCAGAACGAACAGAAGGGGAAGGACGAGGAGGTGCGGACTGAACCAGGATCGAAGCGACCCCCACCCCCAAGTCCGGGTCTCGAAAAGCAAAGCGGGGCAGCCCCGGGGCATCCGGGGAAGCAACCAACCGAGCGCGTTGCAACAGACGAAACCTAGACTGCAACGCACGTGCCGCCTGTACCCGAATAGAATCATCAGAGGATTGGGTAAATTGAGTCACAAGCAAGCAGCAACACTCACAGGACTCAGGGTCGAAAGTAT
Organism: Procambarus clarkii; assembly: GCF_040958095.1. Lineage (NCBI taxonomy): Eukaryota > Metazoa > Arthropoda > Malacostraca > Decapoda > Cambaridae > Procambarus > Procambarus clarkii. Next base: position 29,322,451 of record NC_091189.1, on the reverse strand, counting down.
CACCGACCCAACAGGCAGCGTGGCAGAGGCAAAAACAATGAGGGTCACCCTGAGACAAGGGGACCGAGCAACCCTCAAACTCGCACACAGCGAGTGGGGACTCCGGGGTCACATCCATCGGACCCACGCGCCCCCTAGGGGATTCCCAGGGTCCTGAGCGTTTACTTTAAGAGGACTCGCGCTCAGGTAGTCCCAGGCAGGGTGCTGCAAACCGGCGCCCAAAACTACCAAGCAAACTTCTAAAGCTGAACCCCAGGGACGTGTACACTCACGGGGACCTAGCAGGGGGCGCCACCGAGGAGAACAGTGGAAGGGCAAAAACAAACTGAATAAAATGACAGAACCCCCCACCAGGCAAAAACAAAAAGAAAAACAAAACCCCGCAAGAGGACAGCGAACCCCAAGGAACAGAGCCGGCCGCGATGTCGGGAATACAAGCTGAGCAGCACCCTGCGCCCCTACCAGTGCAAACTGCCTCTTACCTGCCGGTAACAAGGGAGAACAGAACACCCAAGAGCCCAACAGGCGGCCGAAAAACCGAAAGGTAAAACGGACCAGCAGAGGCAGACCCCGAGGAGCCTGTGGAAGGTGGCCCCAAGCCCCAAGGGCAGTACTTACAGGGCACCTAGGGAAGGCAGCCCTAGGCGCATGCAGCCCGAGTACTGAAGATAACTCCTGGCTCTCGCACCCACAAAACTAACACCACACGCAAAGCACAGTGCAGTAGCGACACCGGAGCCAGAGCACACGACCATCGCCTATAGCATCAGCCTCAAGAACTGAGGTGTGGGTAGCCGGCGCGGGGGGTCTGGGGCTCCCCCTTCCCCCTCCCGGGGAGGGGGGAGCTGCGCAGACAGCGGCGCGGCAGTGTGTGACGTCACACTAGTTTGCTTGTTTTCGGTTGGGGAGTTCTATCCACTAGTTCGGTTTTAGGTAGCAATTTTAACCAGAATAGGGGTTTGTTTTGGGGCGCTTACCTTTCTGGGTGCCTGTTCCGGTCGATGGCAGACATAGAATGCTTCCAACTACACGGGGGCTTCTATAGGCCATTGCTCCCCTTGCCTCTCTGAGGGGGCCCGGTTCTGGCCGTGGTCCCCGGTAGGCCTAAGAACTCCATACACATGACTGATGCCAAAGTCTGACATTAGCATATCAGCCTGGGATAGCTCCGGGGAGCCGACGGGGCTCCCCCCAGAAAACAAATAAATTCCTTTATTTGTGAAGTACCTTTCAGAGAGAAGTAAAAGCAGCTATTGATTATCTGATTCCAAGTGATGATGACTACAATATTGCCATACAATTGTTAGAAGTCAACTATAGTAACAAAGAAATTGCTATAGCTAATCTCTACTATAGACTGAGAGCAATACCTACACCAGATACAACATCTGAAGCTCTACAAGAATTTAGACTCCAAGTGGAGTCTCTAGTCAAAGCTCTTGGTGCCAAGGCAGATGTACCTAGGGCAGAATGGCTGTTAAAATAAAAGATTCAGAGAAAATTCCCCAAAGAAATTCTAGCCACCATTATAGGACAGACATCCTATCTCTTGATGAGATTTTTGAGGGATTGAAAATAACTGTCAATCGGCTAAAAGCTCATGACAGAATAACATTTGACACTAACAGGTAAACCACTGATACCTCAGTAAGACCAAAGAGTGCTACAAATAAAACTAATAAGTCTAAAACATCTACTACCATACCAATGTGGAAAAACAGCAGTGTAGGTACATACGCAGTGAGTCCCTACAAACATATAGTCACTGTATCACCCAAGATAGTGACTCCTAAAACTACTGTGGATTGAGAAACTGTTTGTTCTATCAAAAGGAACATTCACTGTACCACTGCCAAGCTTACTCTGATCCTACTTTCAGAAAAGTGTCTTAAAAAGTTGCATAAATGAACCAGATTCTTAACCATTAAACCGCTAAGGGCTTTTTGGCCTGCAACACCCACGGACGCAACAAAAAAGTAAAAAAAATTCTTTCGTCTTATGAAAGTGTTCATTTGTGTTCCCTGATCACAGGAAAAAGAACAACGACGAAGACGTAAAAAGAACCGGAAGGACCGCCAGGAAACTTCATACTGCCGCCGCTGAGATGAAGCTCGCAGGTGGGACACTAACAAGGAAGCCACCTGATCACCATAAAGATGATGATAAACTCAAGTCAAAAAGACCATACGTGAAGACTTGAGGAGAAGATCGAACCAGCCACGTGATGCTCCGGTCCGATCTGCTGGAAGAGGCGGAGCCACGGGAAAACCTCCGGGTTCACACACACCGAGCAAGCAGCGCCTGAAACCACAGCGGGGCCGGCCACCACAGGGGTCATGAGGACTACTCTCCCCTGGTAAGTCTCCAAACGAGTCAGGACCTGGAGCAACAGCTGAACCGGGGAAAAGAGGTACAGGAACCCCCATCTCGACCAGTCCTGCCGAAAGGCATCGACCCCGACAGCCTCGCAGTCGGGGAAGGGCGCCACATAAAGGGGAGGCGCCGCGACCACACCGACGCGAAGAGGTCCACCTCGGGGCGTCCAAACATCTGGCAGAGCCAACGGAAGGAGTCGGCGTCGACCGTCCATTCCGTGGAAAGGGGGAACAAAATGAGACAGGCCGTCGGCCAGGACGTTGAACACTCCCCGCACGGGAACAGCCAGGAGTCAAACCCCGAGAACTCACCAGACGAGTCACCCAAAGCGACCAGCACTAAAGAGCCAAGGACCACATCGAACCCCCTCGGTTCAGGCAATGAACCACCAGGGAGCAGTCGAATAGAGCCGGATTGTCAATCCGCGGGACACCCGAATCCTCCGAAGGGCAAACCACACCGCCGCGAACTCCCACACTGTATTGTGGGCTCGACGGAAGAACGGACCCCACCATCCCTGGCCGGCCTGGTGAGCACTGGTCTACAAAGCCCCAGCTAAGAGACGACGCGTCCGAGAACACATCGAGCGAGGGCTCGGGTAGACGCCAAGACACAGAACCCTGAAAAACTCGAAGAGGAAACCGGCGACGCAGTAGCCGACGCAAGGCCCCGGGGGTCTAACCCAGCGATCGCGAGAGAGGCGGAAGGAACATCCTCGAAGGAATCAGAACAGGCGACAAAGCCAAACCCGACCAGCAGGTAGACCATCATCGCGAAGTTCAGGTACTCGCACAAACCCTTTGAGCAACTGCCGGGTGACCCGTGAGCCCCCCAGAAACAGGTGCAAACTGGATTGCAGCCAGAGGAGAGACTCCAGAGAAAGAGACAAGGAGGCGGTCCTAGAGTCCCACACAAGACCCAGCCACGACCGAACCTGGGAGGGAACCAGATGGGACTTCCTCCAGTTCACCAAGAACCCGAACCCGGCGAGCTGGAAAAGAACCAAATTCCTGGCTAGCAGACAAGAGGATTGGCTGGGAGCCCAAACCAGCTAGTCATTGAGGAAGGCCAACACCCGAACACCTAAGAGACGCAGACGGGCCACGACGACCTGGGTAAGGCTTGTGAACATGCGAGGTGCCAGATTCAACCCGAACGGGATACAACAAAAACTGTAACCTTGACGCCCCATCACAAAACCGAGCCAGTCCCTGAACCCCAGATGAATCGGGACACGCCAATAAGCGTCCCGGAGGTCCAGGGACACCATCCAAGAACCTGGCTCCAACAGGAGTCGAACCTGGGACAGCGTAGTCATCTGAAGGAGGGGCAATAAATCCAGGGGTTCAGATGGGACAAGTCCAGAATGAACCGCAGGTCCACACAGTCCCATTTCGGCACTGGAAACAGACGTGAAACCCACCTAAGGGACGACGTCGTTTTGACGACGCCCAAGCGAACCCACTCCAAGACGACTCGACGGAGCGCAGGAGAAGAGGCCTGCCCCGCTAGCCCCGAAGCCCCCAAAGGGGTAGGCAATGGCCACCCAACGCCACCGCAGGTCGAAGGAAAGACCCGAAATGCCCACAAATCGGGACCAGGCATAAGCGAACAGCGGACATTTCCCCCTCATCGCCCCATGGGGCGAACAGCGAAAGGGCCGGGACCCCCTTGCGAGACCCAAAACCCCGCACAGGGCGAGCACCACTCCGACCAGACGAAGGCGGGGTCCGAAGGCGGAGCCGAACCTGAAACTGGCACCTGCGGCCTACCACTACCACGACGAGAGGAACCCTGAGCCATGGCACGACCCCTCCGGGAAGGCTTCCCCCTGGCACCCCTGGAGAGCCAACAAGTCAGACATACGACGGCAACTGACTGAAGCACCTTGAATATACTGCACCACGACCGAAGGTGCAAACGAGGGTTTGCTCCTTCGAAGGTTTTACCTGCCACGGTGCGGCAGGTAAAATGCCAGTGTCTATGAGGCCGTGAGCGTACCTGTTTGTCTCGGTCACAAGATGGGTCATGAATTCATTGTCGAAATACGCCTGAGAATATTCCATTTCTGCCATATCATCACCTGCATACGGGAATAACGGTGTAACACCAACATCGGTAGCATCAAACATTGGTATTTGTGGAACAAATGTGAAGCAATCCTCCCACACCCGAGGGTTTGATGTTGGCGCCAACACCATGGCCACCACCACCACGAGCACCAAAAACACAGCTACGTCATCTGGTGCTAGAGCTGTGTGAGGGTATGTTAGGCGATGAGGCAGATCTACGTAACGTAGGCCTACCACGAACACCTGATGTAGAGGGGCCGCTGTCGTCATTGTCCTGTTGCTGCGAGACACGCTGCCACCTGCCGCAACGTGTTGCTGAGGCAGCAAAAGCCCGCCTGGTAACACCCTCGCTGCTCGTACTCAGGTCGTCCACACTACTCGCATCGGAGCCTATGTCCTTGAAGCCCAAGAAAGATTCATCGCATGTACTGTCACTGAATAAACTTGCGTCTGGGGACATACATGGTGGTGGTGATGATAACGGGGTTGACCCAGGGCGGCATGGCAGGCCGGGCGAGGCTCTTGTACTGTACACGCTCGCCACATCATCCACTTCAGTCTCTCCCTCACTCGTATCAGACCTCTGTGTAAGGTCTTTCTCTGGATCATAGTCTAAGTCATCATCCATAGCACTGTCATCATACAAAATGTCGCATATCTCCTCCTCAGAGAGTCGTTTTCCATGACCGCGGGTCACCGTGGAGCGGGAGCTCGTAGACAATGTGTCAGACATGGTTGCTGCTTTGAAACTGAGGCTCCCCATGGCTGCAGGGCATGCTGGGATTTATTTTCAAGATGGTGGATGATCACTGGGGTCTCCAGGTATCTATTTCATACCCGGAGGCACGTTGCGCACCCCCGTTGAGGGCCTGCAGGTGCGTTGCGCAGTTGAGGGGTTAAACCGCTAACTGTTAAATAGCCAACATCCCCAGGGTGCTCAAGAAAAAAAAAATCTGACTTTTTTTTCTTATGACATTGTTAACACTTTCGCGCTCTCGGCGAAGGTCACTCAGCCAACCGTATGTGCGCGCGGCGTTTTTATCGCTTAAGCGTAAAAACAAAAATGTGTATACTCTTTTTACTTTTCTGACCTTAGTTTTCATGCTACGTATTTCATTTTGGTATCAACGTGTTCGCAATAAAATTCCCTAGAAGAACATCAGTAAAAAAAGTCACGAAAGCTATAGAGATACCAGCATGAAATAAATAACTACGAAGATGAGTCGCCGTGAGCGCTCAACAGCAACAAAATGTTTTTACTCTTGGGATTATTATCACCTCTACAATTGTCCTACAGCCTTAATTTTGGTATCAATGGACTCCCAATAAAATTCCCAACACGGTGATATGAATATAATCGTAGAATAATGGTCCCGGCCCACCCGCAAGAGTGTGGGAAGTGGACGCACTGTTACCCGGTAACGGTGACCGGACGACACACGCGCGAAACGTTGCTTTGAAAGTTTATACTTATTTCACTGTTCTGATATTATTATTATATGTATGTCATTCATTTTTGTGGCAATGTTTTCGCAATAGAATGTTCTATGAGCTAAATTATACTACACAAACTTGGACCAAATAGGTGCTTACCAAGGGAAGGCTGGTTGTGGAACAGTAAGTTGAGCATTTGTTCTTCACTCCACCTTCTTCAGGTTCTTCATTCTTGAAGTTGCTCAACAGATGGTTTGTAGGTGGAGTGAAGCGGTTGCGGGTGGTTACTTCTTCACCACCCAATACACCTGTTTCCGGTGGTAATTGGTGTAGCAGGGAACAACACAGAGTGCAACACCACAGGTCTTGCATCCATAGTTCGTGTCCTTCCTTTTACCGGACCGTGCGCATGCATGACACTTGAGACGTTTGGGCAGTCTGTAAATTTCATGTTTCAGTTTGTAGTTCATGCGATTTTCTGAATCAACAATAGGGCGGCCAGGTCCTCTCGCTGGAGGTGTAACAGGAGTTGCAGGAGAGTCAGATTCATCTGACAAAACAATTTCGTCAACTGGCAGTGTGGCAGACATGTCGGGTTCAGATTCGTTGTCTGCTTCATCTTGAGGTGGTGTAGTGAACAAAGGCCGCCTCACACCAGATGGTCCGGGAGTTGGCATGGCGTCAGCATTGGCAGGAGCTGTGTCATCATTTATGTCTGGAGCGTGCCGCAAGTGTTGAGATGATGATGTTGTTTTAGGCCACTCCTCTGTGTCCCAGTGCAATAGGGCCCAGATTGCCACTTCGTGGAACTGTAGCAATGTTAGCTTTTTTCGATCAGTTGTGTTGTATTTGTACAAAACATAGGCATTATGCAATGCCATTTGCAGGAAATAAAACCAGTGTTGAATGTAATGAAACGCCATTTTCTGGGTGAGCCCCGGAGGCTCCCTGGAGCTTATCGGGCTAATGTGTGTTATGTTAGACCGGGACATTAGCTAAGGAGTTCAGACCTACCAGGGACCAGCGCCAGAACCTGGCCCCTTCAGAGAGGTTTCAGGGAGCAATGGCCCTGGAAAACCCCATATGGTTGGGGGTTTTCCTTATCTGCCATCGACCGGGGTTAGGCACCCAGAAAGGTAGGCGTAACAAAACAAACCCCACATGGTAAGAAACTACAACAAAAACCGAACAGAGAGGTAGAAAACTCCCTACAATCCCAAGGAAACAAGCAAACAAGCAAACATCACACTTTACTGCCGCGCCGATCGTCCGCGCAGCCCTCCCCACCCCGGGAGGGGGAGGGGGGAGCCCCGGACCTACCGCGCCGGCTGCCAAGCTCCAGTTCGGAAGCTAAGCTTCAACCAACGCGAAAAAACCGCCGACCGGTGGGAGGGAGGGTTTCCAGGGAGCCTCCGGGGCTCACCCAGAAAATGGCGTTTCATTACATTCAACGCTGGTTTTCTGGGGGGAGCCCCTACGGCTCCCTGGAGCTTCATACCCAAAGAGAAGGAAAAGAAAGGGCTAACCCGGGAGGCGGCCGCCACAAACTCTGCAACGCAAAGCCAAGACAACCGGTCGCAAACCTGCGACCCAAGGCAACAAGAACGCCCAAGAACAGACGCACACATGGATGGGCGGCCAAAAACCTGTGCGACCCACAATGCCCTGCGCCCGAAATGAGCCCGAGACGTCACCAACACAGCAGCAATTGCTGGAAACGTCTGAACAGCACGGGCGCAAAGACAGACCGCAGTAAGAAGGAAAACACTGCGGACGACCCGGGAGACCCGAGCCCTGAAAACAGGGAACGAAGGAACCGGATCAACCACAGCGCATCCCCAGGCACGGTACGCCGGCAACAGCAAAAAGCACAACTGGACAACACAGGACGCACCCCCGGCCAAACCAAACAAGTACCAATACCCCAAGAACCCCTCCGGAAAGCAGCCATCTCGACCGTCGCCAGGACAGAGAAAGGCTGCACAACAATAAAGCTACCACCAGTACCAAAGAGGAGGAAACTGAAACCGAAGGGGCTACCACAAACTGAGGGGAAGAGAAGAAGGCACCCTGAACAAGAACCAGAGTGGCTCAGGCGACTCATGAGCAGGCCGGAGGGGAAACAAAACGCGAGAAGACGTAATAAACGTCATACAGTCTCCAAGACGAAGCTCGCAGGTGGGACACCGTCAACAAAAGCCACCTGAAACACCATAGAGATGGCGATACCTGCGTCAAAATACCAGACGCGAAGAGCCAAAGAGAAGGCCGAACCAGTCCACGGACAGGACCGATTCGGCCTGCTGAAAGAGGCGAAGCCTCAGGAAAAAACGCCCCGGGTACGGACACCTATCAAGCAGCGTCTGAAAAGAAGGCCGGGCCGGCCACAGTGGAACCATAAGGACTGTTCTCGTGGGAATGGGCTGCAACTGAGCCAGAACCCGAAGCAACAGCTGGACCGGGAGAAGAGGTACAGGTACCCCCCATCTCGACCAGCCTGCCCGAAAGCCCTCCACCGTGAAGTCCTCGCAGGTGGGAAGGGCGCCACAAAACGGGCGACGCCTAGACCCCGCCGACCCGAAGACGTCCATGGCCAGGAGTCCATTAAGCCCAACAGAGCCAACAAACGAATCGGCGACGACTGGCCAACCCACGAAGAGGAATGAACCGAGACAGCTGTCCACCAGGACGCAGGACACACCCCGGACACGAACCCACCGGTTAACCAAACCCCCTGTGGTTCGGCAAGAACCACCAGAGAACAGACCAAACAGAGCTGAACGGTAGAGTACCTAGTGACCCCAAACCCTCCGAAGCGCTAACCAGACAGCCATGAACACCTGAACCGGGCTGTGAGCCCGACGGACAGACAGACTCCATCAACCTCGGCCGACCTGGTGAGCACTGGTCACAAAGCCCCAGCCGAGAGACGACCCGTCCGTGAACACATCGAGCGAAGGCTCGGGGAGCCGCCAAGGCACGGAACCCCGAAAACCCCAAAGAGGAAGCTGGTGACGCAGCACCAACACCAGATCCCCAGAGGAACCCAAGGAATGCAAGAGGCGGAAGTGGAGTCTCCGTAGGAACCAACCGACGCCGGAGCCAAACCCGACTCCGCGGGCAGACAAGCACGCCGAAGTGCAAACTCCCGCACAACCGCCCAAGCAACCGCTGAGCAACCCGGGACCCCCTCCTGAACAGCCAAAGGCGGGACCACAGCCACAGTAACACTTCAGGAGGGAAGACAATGAGGGGCCCAAGAGCCTGAAACAAGGCCCAGGTCCGAACCCGGGACGGAAACAGAAGGTAAAACCTCCAGATCACCAGGAAACCAAACCAGCGATCTGGAAAGAACCATCCCCTGGCGAGCAGACAAACGGACTGACTGGGAGCCCACTCCAGCCAGTCGTCGAGGTAGGCCAGACACCGAATCTCAGACGCAGACAGGGCACTAAGATCCGGTAAAGATGCAAAGAGTATACAAAGTGCCCTTCACAAAATAGGGAATGCAATAAAAACAGCAAACCTGAAGCCCACCACCAAAGCATTGTATGACAATCATATGAAGACATATTATGACATATGACAATCATTATATGACAATATGACAATTATAATCAAAGCATTATATGACAAGAGTGCTGGGAAGATGGGACACCACGAGAGTAGCTCTCATCCTGTAACTACACTTAGGTAAGTACACATAGGTAATTACCAACCGTGCTAGCCCCAGAAAAACTGGAGAGGAACGTGCCAAGAAGTGACCTGGAGGTCCAGGTCCACCATCCATGCACCTGGCCCTAACAGAATCCGAACAGGAGACAACAGTCCTCCGAGCAGGGCAGAGGATCCAGGGCGCAGACGGAAGTAGTCCAGAAGAACTGCAGACTGGAAAAGCTCATGACTGCAAAGAGCAGACGGGACGCCCAGAAGGATGGGGCGGATCGACCACGCCCCACGCACCCACGAAGAGGAAATGACGAAGCGCAGGGAAGAAGCCCACCCCGCCAGCTCTGAACCCCCCCCCAAGGGGGAGAAGCCGTTCCTCCGACGCCAGCAGAGGCCGGAAGACAACCCAAAGCGCCCACCAACAGCGGGACCAAGCGAGAGGCAACAGAGCAAGCTGCCTCCCCAGCGCCCAGTCAACAGAGAAGGGAACAGAACCCCTTCAGAAAGAAAAAGTACACTACCGAAGTCATGAGGAGAGACTACGGGAATGAAACCACACTTCGCTGGAAGAGGAAGTGAGGGGAGACCTGATCACCACATACAAGATACCCAAGGGAATCGACAGGGTTGAGAAGGACAGGATATGTAACACAAGGGGCACACGCACTAGGGGACACAAGTGGAAACTGAGTACCCAAAAGAGCCACAGATAGAATTAGTTTTTTTTTTTTTTTTTTTTTTTTTTTTAAGTGTCAGAATGGGAACGGGAAAGCACTAAGAAGTAATGTGGCGACTCCTCACACAAGTAACGAGGCTGACCCCCATACAATGTCACATGTAGACATGACAGAGCCCAAGAGGCACAAAACTGCATCAAAAGGCCCACCTCGACAGCAAAACCACAAAGTCCCAGCACAACCACAACATGTGCCAAGACCCAAAAAGCTCAGTCTGCAAGCCAGGAAGACCCCGGAACCCCAAAAGGCAGAACCGGGTCACATGAGGAAACAAAGTCCCCTGAACCCACAAAAGGGGGCCCAAGAGGAAGAAACCTCCAGAACGAAACCAAGGAACCCAAAGGAACCCAGAATCGAACCAGGGGAGCCCAAACCACCACATTTGCCGGCGGAGAACACCACTAAAAGGCAAAGCACAGACCCCAGCAGAACGCCCTGGGAAAACGGTCCCAACAGACCGAAAACCGAGGGGCAAGGTGTGGGAGCAAGCATACCAGCCAGGGGCACTGAGCCTAAACCCAGAGGCTCAGACCCAAAATCAACACCCAAACGTTCCCAGAGGAACAGGCAACGGCAAGAAAACACCAGAAAAACAAAGAAACGACAACAGGAGAACAAAAACCCTGCAAATTTTTTGAAAACTCACCAGAGACGCTCGCTCGCACACCCAGACGCATGTAAACAAACCGCAACGCCGCCCTGGTGGCCATGCCGTGAAACCGGCAGACGAAAATGGCCGCCAGCAGGGGCTGTGACTGACGCTTAATACACAAAAACACGCCAGCAAATGTGGGAAGCTAGCAGACTGGAAGGGCGAAAAACGACGCCCAACAGCAGAAAAACCCCTGAAGGGGCAAAACCGCCCCAGAACTGCTAGTAGGCATCCCCCACAGCCCCGGGAACCAACAACAGAGGCCCCAGGGCAGAGCCGTCCTCCAAGCCCTCCGCCCTGAAAGAAAAGCAAGAGCCCATGGGAAAGGCAACAAGAAAGGGCCGCTGGTAAGACCCAGAAGCCTTGGCAGGAGGCACAGGCTCAAACCTCCGTCCCCAACCCGAACGGGGCATCCCCCGAAAACCGCCCGAGTCTCTGCCGCAACTGAACCCCGCCCCGACCCAGAAACACGCAGACGGTCCGGAGCCGGGAACATGGAGAGAAAGGGGCGAGCAGCACCTAACCAAACGGGGCGGCCACGGGGCATTCGAGTGGGAAACCAACCTAGCATGTTGCAGCAACCTAACCTAGCTTGCAACACGGATGCCGCCTGTACTCTGAACAGTAATAACATCAGGAGAGTACTGGAGAACAAGCAGAGAATCACTCGCAAGACTCTGGGTCAAGGTGTCAGTGACCCAACAGGCAGCATGACGGAGGTAAAAATGGCGACTGTCACCCGGAGACAAGGGAACAGCAACCAACGATCCCGTACAAGACGGGTTGGAACCCGGAAGACACATTCAATGGTCCCCCGAGCCCAGACAGGGGTTTCCAGGGCCCGTAGGGTAACAACTACGGGAAGCCCGGGCAAGGTGTTGCTAACCGGTTAAGAAACCCAAACATAAGAGGGTAGATTATAGCACTGAAAACCCCCGAGACGTGTACAAGCACGGGGGCCTAGCAGAGGGCCGCCAAACACTACCAATGGAACTATAACCACCTTAGGCAGACCCCCACCAGGCAAGAAAATGAAAAACAAAAGAAAAACCCCGCAAAAGTACACCGTCTCCAGAGGCAAACGAAACCGGCCGCCGCTTAGGTGGCAGGCTGCGCAACACCTTGACGCCCTAACCAGCACAATACCAATCCCTACCCAGGGCCAAACAAGGGCCCCAAGCCCCAGCTGGCCCCAAGGGCGAGGCAAATGCCGAGCAGCAAGAACCTCTACGGGAATGGTTCCCGAACGCCCCAGGGAAGATAACCCTGTAAGGCAAGGGCAGTACTCACAGGGCGCTTAGGGAAGTCAGCCACTAAGCACATGCAGCCCCGGCACTGATGAAGTACTCCTGGCCACCGCACACCACAACACACGGCAGTGAACGCCACACAAGGCAAACACCGCCTAGGAAACTGAGGCCAGAGAAGCGTCAATCCCGGTTGACATTAGCGAACGAACTGGAGCTTGGCAGCCGGCGCGGTAGGTCCGGGGCTCCCCCCTCCCCCTCCCGGGGTGGGGAGGGCTGCGCGGACGATCGGCGCGGCAGTAAAGTGTGATGTTTGCTTGTTTGCTGGTTTCCTTGGGATTGTAGGGAGTTTTCTACCTCTCTGTTCGGTTTTTGTTGTAGTTTCTTACCATGTGGGGTTTGTTTTGTTACGCCTACCTTTCTGGGTGCCTAACCCCGGTCGATGGCAGATAAGGAAAACCCCCAACCATATGGGGTTTTCCAGGGCCATTGCTCCCTGAAACCTCTCTGAAGGGGCCAGGTTCTGGCGCTGGTCCCTGGTAGGTCTGAACTCCTTAGCTAATGTCCCGGTCTAACATAACACACATTAGCCCGATAAGCTCCAGGGAGCCGTAGGGGCTCCCCCCAGAAAAGGTAATCTTTTTGGTCCACTTGTGAGTTTTCCTGGTAAAATGGTAATATTTAACCATTTGATTGAAGTGGTCCACACCTTTCATGAACTTATTGTACTCGCAAATTGCAGTCAGTTTGTTCACTGTTACCTGTTGTATTCCACTTGTTCCGTCTCGGTTGCGAATTCGCTTCCTTCGCTGAACTCGCTGAGTATCTGCATTGTGGATGTTGGTAATGATTGAAACCACTCGCTTGTCTTTCCACAGGAGAATGAAGGTATTATCTTTGCGGCGGTATACTGTGGTATCCAGTGGAAGTTTACCCTTGGCTAGAGCTTGCAATACCTTTGGGGCGCCACGTAGCATTCTAATTGTGCCACATGTGTACACCCCAAGTTCTCTCAATGTTTCTGTCAGGGTAACCGAGTTGTAGTAATTATCCATGTACAAATGGTAACCCTGGTTCACTAAAGGCTGCATCAACCCCGTTACTGTATCCACTATCGTCTTACCAATACCTGAGTATACGTCAAAGTCATATATGTACCCAGAGACAGATTCAGCAAGCATATAAAGTTTCACACCATACTTGTCTGGTTTGTTTGGATTGTACACTTTGAAGGATAGTCGGCCTCGCCATGCCATTGTACCCTCATCCAAACACAACTCTTTCTTGGGGATGTAAACTTGAGCAAACCTCTCTTTCAAGTAATCCATCACTGGCCTCACTTTTATCAACTTATCACGATTGTTCACGGGCACTGCATTGGTATTGAATGTGTGGAAAAACTGGTTTATATGCTGGAATCGTCTGGACGGCATGAACAAGCTGAAGAAACGTGCATGCCATGGCTTTGCTGTTTGCCAATACATCCTCATAGTTGGGAGCCTAATTATGCCCATCAATATGAACAGTCCTAGGAATCGCGCCATTTCACTCACCTTCACTGGGGTCCAAATATCTGATACATTTTCATTGGCCATCCGGAATAACTGCGAGGCGTACAAATTTGTTTCAACGGTAAAGAACTCAAGGAGGGCACGCGTGATGAACAATTGAATATAAGCCAGTGCACTAGTAGGCTTGGGAATTTTCAGTCCAGGATCTCCAGTAAAATCATCAACAACTGGAGAAGTATTGCTACGACTCCAGCCCTCACCAGCCCCAGCCTGCCGAGTACGTACTGTACGTGTTCGCCTTTCAGCAGGCTCGAATGAATCCTCATCACTTTCCTCATCACTTATACTTTCAGAATCACTTGGCGCAATTTGTCGTGTGTTCCTACGACGAGTAACATGTCTGGTAGCAACTTTTCTAGGTAGCCTAGATGCACCACGTGTGCGCCGAGATGGAGGAGGAGGAGGGGGTCGCGGTGCCTCCTCTTCCTCGGTGAGGGCCTCAGTCTCCTCATCACTCGTTGCCGTATCATTCCCTCTAGCTCTAGGTACACTATAATCGTTGTGGATTCCAAAATCTTCCTCCAATACCTCTACATCACCTTCAGCTTCTGATAAATCCTCCACAAGGCCTGGAATTTTCGTTGGTGTGAGCTTCACTCCGCTCCACTTCTTAAAAATTTGGGTTATTTTGTCCACTCTCGATGACCTGGAGGCTTCCTTGGGCGTAGAAGTGCTTGGGCCTTGACCTTGATCCATTTTTGATGAAGTAATTGGGTATAATCCACACGGAAACGGGTAAAAATGCTCGAGTTTGGCGCGTGAGGGGAGCGTGATCGACTCACGACACGTGACACGAAAACAATGGGCCCGTCACGTGACCGGGTAGGCCGACGCGCCAGGCGGCCTAGTGGTGAGAAAGAGAACTTCATGGCGCGTCGTTTGAAACAAACCCCAATGAAATCGGATTAAAATTGAATTTTATACAAATATTTTAAAAGTTGACATAACTTTATGTCCACTATGCGTTTACGTTAGACGAAACCGAACGCGCCGGCGCGTCCAGATAGCGCAAAAGTGTTAATTAGCCTTCAGGAAGCACAAAAATCCAAATAAAAAGTGTGTAGCTCTTGTGGTTTAGCTGTAGTGGCCTGGAGAAGTTGCATATTTTTAGTTGAGGTGCCGCATAGGAATAATTTTGTTGATTTATTTTCATTGTTTCTCAATTTATTTATTTAGTTTTTTCATGCTAACAGGTTGTATTTGTGTCAAAGTTACTGTCTATTATGTAAAACTTTGAAAATATAAGTATGTATAGATATACAAGTATAGATATACAGACACCGACATACTTATTCATAATAATACATGTATATATATATATTATAAGCCTAAATTTTAAAAATGCATATAGCACACATTTTGCCTCAAATATATACATGGTAATCACTCATTTGCTGTTGCTAAAAGTATAATGTCTCCTCTGTGGCTGCCCTAAACATTCAGACACTGGATGGTGATGTTGCCAAGCAATGGTCATCATATTCTTACTAAGGCCCCTAGCAGGAAAGTGAGGGACTCTGGATCTTTTTCAAGATGGGGGGTGGTTACTGTGGTCTGAGGAAGCAGATGTGAGCTCGTTGTACGTACAGTACTATTTTAACTATTTTAAATATGCAAATCATATACAGTATATATATATTATTTGGGCCATTTTGTGACAATTACTCCAATCATATATGTATGTATTGCGCTGTTTAAGGGTTAACACGTTAAATTAACCTTACCTTCTTTAATATTAATGAAGTCATCTTCGACATAGTTCTCCGAGACGTTACAAACGTTAGCTACCTGAAAGAATCAAAATATGAATTTAGTAACTAATAATCATCAAATGTATAGTTGCATACCAGGCAGACACTGTAACAGAAGCAGACATAATGATACTGTGCTAGACACACTGACACTGTAGTAGACACAGGAACACTAGCAGATACACTGACATTGTGACAGACAGGCACGAAACTACAACTTAATAATGACTAGAAATCATTCCCCCCTCTCATAATATAAACAATATTATGTAATGCTGTATTAGAAATATAAATGAATCCCCTTCATACGTTTTTTGTGAAAATGTACACAATTTAACATGATTGATTACATGACAAAAATCAAGATGTATTCTGGTGGTAGAACATAATAAGAAAAAAAAACAATCAAGATGGATATCCCCCAAGGCCATCAAACTTTATGACATGATAACTGGTTATTAAATGAGTACAAAGAGTGTAATGACTACACAGGGCACTGTCTATTTGTGCTTACCTGTTATTGTCTATATGGAGTGATATCTAGCTCTGTGGATCAAATCTCCAGGCTATTTGCACTGTACCTTGAACATTTAAATTTCTTGCTCTGTATTGTATTAGTTTACTAATCCAAAGCCCGCCGATCCGGAAAACCCCCTAATCTGGCCAAAATTGTGTCCAGATAATGTTATATCTCTATCTGGACAGAATGTCCATAGAAGCCGAACTACTGGATATTTGTCTGAATTGGCGTATACTGATAGTTGAAATCTGATTCTGTTAACTTCTACCAATGTTGCCCAATCCAGACTGTAAGCCGGATAACAGGAGATTATTGCGAATCAGAAAGTCAGGCATCGGGCCATACTGTATTAATCCCATATGGCTGTGGCTCCAGGCGCGTTGTAGGGTGGGTGGTGTCGGGAGTGAGGGGAGCGTTGGGAGGAACTGCCTGAGGGATAAGGGGGCATGTGGAGGGGCTTATAATTACCAATAATTTTAGAACAATTTATCACAGTTAAAAACAAAAGAAATATTATATAATACTGTATTATAACAAATACAAGTGTCTTAAAAAGCAATTTGCACAGGCTGAAGTTTGCGCCAAAAATATTTTGGATTTTTTTCTGCCTAGTGGCCTACGTAACGTGCCTACCTGCCCCAAGTAGACCCGTCCAGGCCTGTTCAAGCCAAACAGTCCATGTGCTCCTGAGCCCTCGCATTATACATCAGTGCCACACTATTAGTGAAATATTTTCTTAAATACCTTTTTTGTTTTCATAGTAACTTTGATCATTTTTTGGCAAGACTATGTCTGGCAGTGTCATCAATCATTCTGGTGGTGTTAAGAGGAAGACGGTTACCCTAGCAATTAACCCATAAACTGCGCAACACACCTGCAGGCCCTCGTCTGGTTTGCGCAACGCGCCTCCGGGTATTTGTATTTTTCACGTTCCATTCAAAACTCCCGCGGCTACATGGGGTTCCCTCAGCTTCCTCAGGGCTCTTGTAAACAGACACCATCTTAAAAAAAAATTGTGGTCCACATTCCCGGGTGTGAGAGCCTCAGTAGTGAGTGAGCAACCAAGGCTGGCGCACGCAACCTTCGTGAGCACTGCTGTGAACAGCACTTGAGCACTGCTGTGAACAGCAGTGCTCACAGCACTGCTGTTCAGCTTGTGACCTCAGCATCGCCTAATAATGTCTATATATATAATATAATATAATATATATATATATATATATATATATATATATATATATATATATATATATATATATATATATATATATATATATATATATATGTCGTACTTAGTAGCCAGAACGCACTTCTCAGCCTACTATGCAAGGCCTGATTTGCCTAATAAGCCAAGTTTTCATGAATTAATGTTTTTTTGACTAGCTAACCTACCTAACCTAACCTAACCTAACTTTTTCGGCTACCTAACCTAACCTAACTTATAAAGATAGGTTAGGTTAGGTTAGGTAGGGTTGGTTAGGTTCGGTCATATATCTACGTTAATTTTAACTACAATAAATAAAAATTGACCTCATACATAATGAAATGGGTAGCTTTATCATTTCACAAGAAAAAAATTAGAGAAAATATATTAATTAAGGAAAACTTGGCTTATTAGGCAAATCGGGCCTTGCATAGTAGGCTGAGAAGTGCATTCTGGCTACTAGGTACGACATATATATATATATATATATATATATATGTCGTACCTAGTAGCCAGAACGCACTTCTCAGCCTACTATGCAAGGCCCGATTTGCCTAATAAGCCAAATTTTTATGAATTAATTGTTTTTTGACTACCTAACCTACCTAACCTAACCTATAGAGATAGGTTAGGTTAGGTTAGGTAGGGTTGGTTAAGTTCAGTCATATATCTACGTTAATTTTAACTCCAATAAAAAGAAATTGACCTCATACATAATGAAATGGGTAGCTTTATCATTTCATAAGAAAAAAATTAGAGAAAATATATTAATTCCAGAAAACTTGGCTTATTAGGCAAATCGGGCATTGCATTGTAGGCTCAGAAGTGCGTTCTGGCTACTAGGTACAACATATATATATATATATATATATATATATATATATATATATATATATATATATATATATATATATATATATATTATATATATATATATATATATTATATATATATATATATATTATATATATATATATATATATATATATATATATATATATATAATATATATATATATATATAATATATATATATATATATATATATATATATATATATATATATATATATATATATATATATATATATAATATATATATATAATATATATATTATTAAATATGACCGAAAAAGTAAGATTAATAATTCTAACACGAATTTTCTCAATCTTTCGTACATTATGCTTCACTGTTGGAGGTAAATCAAAAATCACTTCTCCAAAATTCATTTTTATTTCTAGTCTGACGCGACACGGGCGCGTTTCGTAAAACTTATTACATTTTCAAAGACTTCACAAATACACAACTGATTAGAACTTGCGTTTCCCTGATTTTATATCTACATTTGAGTGAGGTGGGAAGGGTGATGTGGCATTACATTTGAGTGAGGTGGGAAGGATGATGTGGCATTAACACAAGACAGAACACTAGAGGATATTAGTAGGGTATTAAAAGTATCAACACAAGACAGAACAGAAACAATGGGTATTGAATAGAAGTGTTTGTATAAAGCCTATTGGTCCATATTTCTTGATGCTTCTATATTGGAGCGGAGTCTTGAGGTGGGTAGAATATAGTTGTGCAATAATTGGCTGTTGATTGCTGGTGTTGACTTCTTGATGTGTAGTGCCTCGCAAACGTCAAGCCGCCTGCTATCGCTGTATCTATCGATGATTTCTGTGTTGTTTACTAGGATTTCTCTGGCGATGGTTTGGTTATGGGAAGAGATTATATGTTCCTTAATGGAGCCCTGTTGTTTATGCATCGTTAAACGCCTAGAAAGAGATGTTGTTGTCTTGCCTATATACTGGGTTCTTTGGAGCTTACAGTCCCCAAGTGGGCATTTGAAGGCATAGACGACGTTAGTCTCTTTTAAAGCGTTCTGTTTCGTGTCTGGAGAGTTTCTCATGAGTAGGCTGGCCGTTTTTCTGGTTTTATAGTAAATCGTCAGTTGTATCCTCTGATTTTTGTCTGTAGGGATAACGTTTCTATTAACAATATCTTTCAGGACCCTTTCCTCTGTTTTATGAGCTGTGGAAAAGAAGTTCCTGTAAAATAGTCTAATAGGGGGTATAGGTGTTGTGTTAGTTGTCTCTTCGGAGGTTGCATGGCTTTTCACTTTCCTTCTTATGATGTCTTCGATGAAACCATTGGAGAAGCCGTTATTGACTAGAACCTGCCTTACCCTACAGAGTTCTTCGTCGACTTGCTTCCATTCTGAGCTGTGGCTGAGAGCACGGTCGACGTATGCGTTAACAACACTCCTCTTGTACCTGTCAGGGCAGTCGCTGTTGGCATTTAGGCACATTCCTATGTTTGTTTCCTTTGTGTAGACTGCAGTGTGGAAACCTCCGCCCTTTTCCATGACTGTTACATCTAGAAAAGGCAGCTTCCCATCCTTTTCCGTCTCGTAAGTGAAACGCAGCACGGAACTCTGCTCAAATGCCTCCTTCAGCTCCTGCAGATGTCTGACATCAGGTACCTGTGTAAAAATGTCGTCAACATACCTGCAGTATATGGCCGGTTTCAAGTTCATGTCGACTAAGACTTTTTGCTCGATGGTACCCATGTAGAAGTTTGCAAACAGGACACCTAGGGGAGAACCCATGGCGACCCCATCTACTTGCTTATACATGTGCCCATCCGGGCTCAAGAAGGGTGCCTCTTTAGTACAAGCTTGGAGTAGTTTCCTCAGAATACTTTCTGGCATGTCAAGAGGAGTACAGGCTGGATCACGATACACTCTGTCGGCTATCATTCCGATTGTCTCGTCCACAGGTACGTTGGTAAACAGCGATTCTACGTCCAACGAGGCTCTTATCCCTGTGGCCCGTGCGCCCCGCAGTAAGTCCACAAATTCCTTTGGAGACTTCAGGCTGAAGGCGCAAGGAACATAAGGAGTCAGCAGGCCGTTGAGTCGCTTCGCCAATCTGTACGTGGGTGTGAGTATCTGGCTAATGATTGGCCGAAGTGGGTTTCCAGGCTTGTGCGTCTTGACATTTCCATACGCATATCCAGGTTTATATTCCCCAATGATCTTTGGCAGGTGGAGTCCGGATTTCTTGGCGTTCACAGTTTCGATCAGTTTGTTGACCTTTGCTTTTAATTCGGCTGTAGTGTCCTTCGTTACCCTTTGGAACTTAGTTTGGTCAGAGAGTATGATGTTCATTTTCGCCAGATATTCGTCTTTTTTAAGAATGACATATATTGGCGACTTGTCACCTCTCCTGACAACTATCTCCTATATATATATATATATATATATATATATATATATATATATATATATATATATATATATATATCAAACTTGTATTATTTAGCCATGATAGTATTACAGAAAAGCCTAAGTGTGATAATGACTGTGTACAATGTTCAAATATCAGTGATTCAATGATGTTCACAGCACTTGCCACAGCACCACAGCATTATTTCGTCAATCTAGGAATCTTCAAACAACTTCTTAGGTGCCTTTACAAAATAAACTTGTAGCCAATTATTTATTTACAGGAATTAGTGACCAGTATTGTGATAACAGCAGGATTGTGATGATAATTAGCACTGTGCGTAGTATTGAGGAAGGAGGAATTGTGGTGAGGGAGCGAAGGAGAGAATCGAGGTAGCCTCAACTGTGTGTGGAGCAGCCACTCTTGTTTTGCTCATCATACTAGCTTAGTGGTTCGCCATGATGAACACATATGTACATAAGTATATACAATGTGTGTGTATATACTCATGTACATATGTGCATAGTATTGTAGGAGGAATTTTGGTGAGGGAAGGAAAGAGAGAATCGAGGTAGCCTCACTGTGTGTGTGGGGCAGCCACTTTTGTTTTGCTCAGCATACTAGCTTAGTGGTTCGCTATGGTGAACACATTTGTACGTGGGTATATATAATGTGTGTGTATATAGTGTAATAACAGCAACAGGAGTATGTTGGGAGGAGCTATTTTGGTGACGGAGGTGATGTAATCGTAGCGTCATCTGCTGGCTGCTGTGTGATTTCTCATGCAGTGTATGGTAGGGAGCCGGTTGGCCGAGCGGACAGCACTCTGGACTTGTGATCCTGTGGTCCCGGGTTCGATCCTGTGGTCCCGGGTTCGATCCCGGGTGCCGGCGAGAAACAATGGGCAGAGTTTCTTTCACCCTATGCCCCTGTTACCTAGCAGTGAAATAGGTATCTGGGTGTTAGTCAGCTGTCACGGGCTGCTTCCTGGGGGTGGAGGCCTGGTCAAGGACCGGGCCGCGGGGACACTAAAGCCCCGAAATCATCTCAAGATAACCTCAAGATGGTTAGTTTGTAACCAATAACCACTGTAAAGTTTGGACACAATACTGGCTTACTTCCATAGTTCTGGTGAATAAAACATGTAGATAGGTGTACATAACATGAGTAAATAGTGTAATAAAAACAATAACAGCATGGTGGGAGGAGCAATGTTGGCGAGTAAGGTGTTGGAGGAGTGAGGGAGACTGGCTGGGTGAGGCAGCTGACACTCTTGGAGTTCTGAGTGTGTTGATGGCAAATGTATATAATTTGTGACAGTGTATAGTGTGTAAATAGATTGTATATATATATACATAAATTAGCATGTTGCATGGGAAATATGTGCAACATATGTGTACACATGTGTCATGCACGTAACACAATGTCATCAAACAGTATGGATGTTCTACTGCCATAATATAGTGTATGTGTTCATTATACATAGGATTGGCACGAAAAAACAAATAAAATGTATTTGGAACTGTGCGCAAAAAATTAACAAAAATATATTCGTTGCAACTCGCACATCTTGAGCCGGGCGCGCTAGTGGCCCCGGAGGCATACACCACAGGCGACTAGGGATTGATGACGTCACTCGTGAACTTACAGACCCCACAGCAGCCAAGGTAAGTACAATTTCGACTTTTTGTTAACATATCCATACTCAGGGAAGGTTTTCGACACTTTAAAAAAAAAAAAAAAAAATTTTCCAGAGAATTTATTTCCTGCTCACTGGGGGGTTGTCATATTTGGAAGCCGAGCAGTTGAGGGGTTAAGAACAAAATATGTGTTATCCACTCAATTTAACGGCCTATATGGGGCTGTACCCTAGTCGTTATTTCCGGAGCTCCGTTATTTCCGAAGTTAAGTCGGGTCGGGTAATTTTTCAAGTACTGTAACATTCAGGTAGGATATATTTTATACTGTATAACTAAAATTAAATAAAGTTCATTGTGTAATTGCGTTCCAATTTAGTGCCACACCAACGATTAAGCCAGCTGGTGGCTGCTGCATGGATGATGTTTGAACACGGTCTGATCAAGTCCAGATGGGTTGGAAAAAATTGGTTCATTCCTTTGTATTGCAAAATATTTCATGTACCAATCAGTGATTGTTAATATTTTCTCAATAACATTTTAGAGATGTGTTTTGATTTACCCTGAACAGTGCAGGTAATGTATTTTTAATGTTACGACACAGGCTGTGGCGGCCAGGCCATAACAATGGCGATCGAGCCTTGTCACTGAGAGCTAGCCAAGACGAAATATTTTGAGCTCACCTTTTCTCTGCTGATAGAATATACATTTGCAGAGATTAATATGTAGCTTTTGTTGAAAAAAAAACTATGTTGAAATACTATAATAAAATTGGTAAATTGACTTAAATAAATAAATTAAATTAAAATTAAATTAAATTGGTAAATTTTAATGAAGCTGAAGATTACGTCATCCTCTGCAGCGCTTGTTTTATATTGTTCAGTACTATATACAGGGTACATACAGTATGTACACTTATTTTCAGGCATTCACTTCACACAACTGCTAGCCTTACTACTAATTCACGTGAGTTCTAATTCAAATTCACAACTGAAAATTATTTCTACTGTATATTTACACTGTACAGTATCTTTTTGTCAAGGCTTAAATAATCATTAACACTTACAATACTGTACTCTATCAACACTTTTTACACTAATTTATATGCCTTTCAATCATATTTTATATCGTTAGTGGAGGCTACACGACTTTTGATGGGAATTCAGCATCAGCGGGTGCAACATGGCTTGCAGAGCATTCGTTGCCGGCGGAGGCTGCACGACTTGTTGATGGGAATTCAGCATCGGCGGGTGTAGCATAGCTTGCAGAGCATTCATTGCCAGTGGAGGCTGCACGACATGTTGATGGGAATTCAGCATCGGCGGGTGCAGCATAGCTTGCAGAGCATTCGTTGCCAGCGGAGGCTGCACGACATGTTGATGGGAATTCAGCATCGGCAGGTGCAGCATAGCTTGCAGAGCATTCGTTGCCGGTGGAAGCTGCACAACTTGTCGATGGGAATTCAGCATCGGTGGGTGCAGCATAGCTTGCAGAGCATTCGTTGCCAGCGGAGGCTGCACGACATGTTGATAGGAATTCAGCATCGGCGGGTGCAGCATAGCTTGCAGAGCATTTGTTGCCGGCGGAGGCTGCACAACTTGTTGATGGGAATTCAGCATCGGCGGGTGCAGCATAGCTTGCAGAGCATTCGTTGCCGGCGGAGGCTGCACAACTTGTTGATGGGAATTCAGCATCGGCAGGTGCAGCATGGCTTGTAGGGCACTCGTTGCCAGCGAATGCTGCATGACTTGTTGAATTCCCAGTGGGTGCTTTTACAAACCGTTGAAATCATGATTTTATCTATTTTTGTCTGAATCTGATTTTCTCTGGCTAATATTCTGAGACATTGCTCTCAGCCGCGCGAGTTAACAGTAAACAATGCGGTCACATGGCCAGGCGCAGTACGTTCTAGGTCCGTGGGAAAAAAAATACCTATTGTGTATACTATAAAAGGTATTTAATAAGAAAACAAAGAATTTTGTTTACTAACAATTGTTTTAAAATATTTTATTAATAATAATTTAGAATTTTTTTCATAAAACTGAATCATTTTAAAAGAAAGTTAAGATTTAATATACCACTCCGGATGATCGCCTGGTCGCCATGTGAGGGGCTGCCGATGACAAAACAAACCCAATATCGACCGTCGGTAATATCGACCACCAGACCGGTATAAGAGGCTCCAGATACCGATCTCCCAAACCGGTCATTAATACCGGCAGATCAGTATAAAAGAGGCCGATAAATTGAGTGGATACTGTATAAGGAAACAAAAAGCTCAATACCTGAAATACATTTCAACCAGTGAGAGTGAAGGTGCAAGCACTAGCAGAGGGTGCAGAAGAAGTACTTTGAAGTCTTCAAAGCATGTACAGTTGGATTAGGCTGGGTACAAGTGGTTTGCTCAGCACCCCACAGCTGGCGTGGCAATTCACGGTCCATAAATAAGAAATGCTGCAAGCAGGTTTGTAACCAGCTTTGAAATACAGGATTTCCAAGCAAGTGATGGGTGAATTGCAAGGTTCAAAGCGAGGCACAATATTATGAAGAGGAAAATTGATGGAGATAAACTGAGAGCAGATACAAGCAGTGTAGAACCATTTAAACATAAATTAAAGACTTACATTTTGCTGAATAATTTATATTTTTATCAAATCTATAATGCTGATGAAACTGGGCTGTATAAACCAGAAACCTGTAATAAACCTGTATTACCTGAAAAAAACTCTAGCTATGAGGAGTGAGGGTTGTGTGCCAGGGCGCAAGGTTAACAAGGACAGGCTCTCGGCCATGATGTGTGCCAATGCCGACGGCACAGACAGAATCACGTGTGCAATTGTTGGCAAATCTAAGAAACCAAGAGTCTCATCTGTGCCATGAAGAGGTTGTACAATAAAAAAAGAGGCTCAATGAAGTTTTGGTGGTTTTGCCTCTCGAAGATGTGAAACTCGGTGTGGATAACAGGGCTAAAAGAACCCTTGAGAATTTGAAGAACTATTCCATCACGGAAGCCATCTATAACTGGGCCAAGGTATGGAGTGAAGTAAAGGACTTGACTTAGAAGAATTCTTGGAAAAAGCTCTTCACATGTATGGTCAGCAATGAGGAGGATGAAGAAATGAATTTTTGGATTTACAGATGAAATCCATGGAATGTTCAGAAATGCTGGCAAAAATATAGAAAGATATGATGTAGTTGATTGGCTTGCAAGAGATGCTAATGACCCAGGATATGGTGTGGTGAGCGAAGAAGAGATTGTCCAGTCAGTTACTGGTGAGGTGGAGGCGGAGGATGACGATGGTCATGAGATACCAACACCTCAGACCACGAAATACAGTGTACTCATGTCCTGTGTTGATGGGTTAATTAATTTTTCATCAAACTGCGCTAATCCATTAGTTGGAAACATGTATCAATACCTAAAACAAGCCAAAGAGCTGATCATAAAAGATGCCAATGACCACAGGAGGCAAGCTAAACTTGATTCTTATTTTCCAAGAATGGCATGGAAAGGCCTTTCATCCAGTGAGGCCTCACAGGCAAGTCAAGAGCCTTCAACCAGTGAGGCATCACAGGCAAGTCAAGAGCCTTCAACCAGTGAGGCATCACAGGCAAGTCAAGAGCCTTCAACCAGTGAGGCCTCACAGGCAAGTCAAGAGCCTTCAACCAGTGAGGCATCACAGGCAAGTCAAGAGCCTTCAACCAGTGAGGCATCACAGGCAAGTCAAGAGCCTTCAACCAGTGAGGCCTCACAAGCAAGTCAAGAGCCTTCAACCAGTGAGGCCTCACAGGCAAGCCAAGAGCCTTCAACCAGTGAGGCATCACAGGCAAGTCAAGAACCTTCAACCAGTGAGGCATCACAGGCAAGTCAAGAGCCTTCAACCAGTGAGGCCTCACAGGCAAGTCAAGAGCCTTCAACCAGTGAGGCATCACAGGCAAGTCAAGAGCCTTCAACCAGTGAGGCCTCACAGGCAAGTCAAGAGCCTTCAACCAGTGAGGCCTCACAGGCAAGCCAAGAGCCTTCAACCAGTGAGGCCTCACAGGCAAGCCAAGAGCCTTCAACCAGTGAGGCCTCACAGGCAAGCCAAGAGCCTTCAACCAGTGAGGCATCACAAGCAAGTCAAGAGCCTTCAACCAGTGAGGCCTCACAGGCAAGCCAAGAGCCTTCAACCAGTGAGGCCTCACAGGCAAGCCAAGAGCCTTCAACCAGTGAGGCCTCACAGGCAAGCCAAGAGCCTTCAACCAGTGAGGCCTCACAGGCAAGCCAAGAGCCTTCAACCAGTGAGGCCTCACAGGCAAGTCAAGAGCCTTCAACCAGTGAGGCATCACAAGCAAGTCAAGAGCCTTCAACCAGTGAGGCCTCACAGGCAAGCCAAGAGCCTTCAACCAGTGAGGCCTCACAGGCAAGCCAAGAGCCTTCAACCAGTGAGGCCTCACAGGCAAGCCAAGAGCCTTCAGCCAGTGAGGCCTCACAGGCAAGCCAAGAGCCTTCAACCAGTGAGGCCTCACAGGCAAGCCAAGAGCCTTCAACCAGTGAGGCCTCACAGGCAAGCCAAGAGCCTTCAACCAGTGAGGCCTCACCGGCAAGCCAAGAGCCTTCAACCAGTGAGGCATCAGCAGCTGGCAGCAAAACTGATCTTGCCCCATGTACTGTACAGTAATTATAAATGTTAGTTTAAGTGTTGTCAGAACAGGTTACATAAATTGTCAAGAATTCTTAATTTCAAGATATGTAGCATAAATCAAGAAGACGAACTACAACATAGTAAGTTGAGGTTTCTGGTTAAAATTAATGACAGTACTTGAATATTTTATAATTATATGTGGTAATTCAAATTATGTTGGTTGTGGTAAACATTCTTGGAAATGTTCACTTTTGGACTTCCGCTGTGAAATGTCCCTTGATCCGGAAGAGCAGCTCATCCAGCCTGGGGTCCTTCCCATATAATCCAGACTAGTGACCTAATATAGTACAGTGGTACCTCGCATAACGAATTTAATCCGTTCCATGTTCGTCATGTGAAACGGACGTCATACAAAACGAGTGTCCCCCATGTAACCAGTGTGATGCACTGTGTTTATTGTGAAATTTCCCCAGAGTGCATGACATCAAATGTTCCCCAAAATAAAATTTTTCTTTGTAAAATGATAAATTACCGTCCCTGAACATGTCTATGTAAAAATAATTACCAAATTCCACTTACTTTGGCTGTGAGGGCGTGGACAAGGTGCGCTGTGACGTCATCAGGGCCTGGTCGCCCGTGTGTGAAGCTCCCAGACACGGTCGCGCAGGCCATTCAAGCACCGCGTGTTGCCACAAATATATTTTCAAATATTTTTTCTATGCGTTTCCAATGCGGTTTTATTTGTTTCTTTTATCGTATATGATGCATATTTGTGACCTTTACAATATGTATACAGTAGAATGTTCATAATTTTCCATGAAACTGTGATACATGTGTCAGTAATGTGTCCACAATAAATGTTTATTGTCACAATATTACGTGGTAAAAATTCACTAATATTACAATATGTACAGTTTCACATACTATTTACACAGTAACACACTGTATTACACACTCAGTACTTTGGAGGTGCATAATAGTCAACGAAGTAGTCCATGGTACACAGCGCGACTTTGCTCTCCTTGCACCAGCTACAGATAGATTTTTGCTTCCTGTTTCATCGTTATGTGTGCTTGCAAATAATGCACTCGCGTGCACCCTTGGCTTTAGTACTTGTAGGTGGTATGTAGCCAAGCTTGTAAAGCATAAAGTAGTATTGAAACGATTATAGGAAAAGCTCAATTTGTAAGGT
Source organism: Procambarus clarkii (assembly GCF_040958095.1). NCBI lineage: Eukaryota > Metazoa > Arthropoda > Malacostraca > Decapoda > Cambaridae > Procambarus > Procambarus clarkii. The sequence continues at coordinate 29,294,538 of NC_091189.1, read as the reverse complement.
AGTCTTGAAAAGATCGCTTTGTAAGGTCCCACACAGGAAGAGATTCAGCTAGCCTCAAAGAGTGTCCATCAGTCAGGAAGAGATTCAGCTAGCCTCAAAGAGTGTCCATCAGTCAGGAAGAGATTCAGCTAGCCTCAAAGAGTGTCCATCAGTCAGGAAAAGATTCAGGTATTCTTGAAAATATCAATGAACACCACCACCATGGAAGCCGCTAACACTGTTAATCTATGCTACTTGTATCAGATGCATCATCACTGAACGCAGAAAACGATTCATCTATGTATCATCTATATACATTAGAGATGGCAAGGGTGGGGCTCAGAGCTACACCTGGATACACTTGCTGTATCATCCTCATAGGTGCTGTATCACTGGCATCCGACCGTTGTGTTAAGCCCTTATTGCGCCTAGCTTCACCAATGTTATGACCCTTATGTTCTTCAAACAAAAGGGTCTGAATTGCACCGACTGAGCACAGTCTTTCAACACCGTGTGGGACAGGTGTTTGAGAGCCAGAGGCACGTGTGCCACAAATGGTTGCTCACGCAGTACTAACCCAGCCAGCAGCCCTTGTCTTTCATATTCGTTATGGCAAAAGGTTCGTTCAGTTTTTGTTGGGTAGGCTGCTCCATTATGACAATCTTTCTTTGTTTCAAATGTGTTCCATTTGTTTTGTATTTGTCACTTACGTCTCAATAATGGAGCAGCCTACCCGACAAACACTGAACGAACCTTTATGACATTTGTCCATTTTTCAAATTGTTTCAACAGTTCTTTTATTTTTCGTTTTTTTTTTTTTTTTTTAAGAAACATGGAGCAGCCGACCTGTAGACCACCGAACGAACCTTTTTGACATTTGTACTGGTTTTCAAAATTCTTCATTTTTTTTATTATTTACGTTTTTTTGTATGTAAGAAACATGGAGCAGCCTACCTGCCGACCACCGAACGAACCTTTTGCTATAAGGCAAATGAAAAATAAATATTGAACACATTTGAAGAAAGGAAAATGTCATAATGGTTTATTCAGTGTATGTAAGGTAGGCTTCTCCATTATTGAGACGCAAATGACAAATAAAAAACAAATGGAACACATTTGAAACAAAGAAAGATTGTTATAATGGAGCAGCCTACCTGCCGAACACCGAACGAACCTTTTTGACATTTGTTGTATATCAGACATTTCATTTCTTTTTTCCTACAAAAACGTCAATGCTTTGCAACATCTCAGTAGTCACCCTTTTATATCCCAGCATCATTAGCATCTTTAAACAAGAACAACATAATTTATGTGCATCGTCGGAGGCGTCTAAGAATGTGCAAGAAGCAGCGCGACCCCACCATGTGGTGTTGACGTTACTCAAACCAGCGTTCGTCATAAGGGACGATTTGACGCCGATCGGGCCGTTCGTTACCCAAAATATTCGTCTTTTGGGGCAATCGTTATGCGAGGTACCACTGTATTTGTATTTCTTTGTCATATTTGTTCTTGAAGCTGCAGATGTATAACGCTAATCTCTAGACACCTCTATACGCTCTATGTTGTTCTCTGGAATTCTTATTGTGTCTGGTTCTCTGATGATCTCATTTTGCACAAACACAGTGTGTGTATGTAATTACCTAAGTGTAATTATCTAAGTGTAGTTACAGGATGAGAGCTATGCTCATGGTGTCCCAACTACCCAGCACTCTGTCATATAACCCTTTGAAGCTACCAACGGTTTTGGCCTCCACCACCTTCTCACTTAACTTGTTCCAACCGTCTACCACTCTGTTTGCGAAAGTGAATTTTCTTATATTTCTTCGGCATCTTTGTTTAGTTATTTTAAATCTATGACTTCTTGTTCTTGAAGTTCCAGGTCTCAGGAAATCTTCCTTAGCGATTTTATCAATTCCTGTTACTATTTTGTATGTAGTAATCATATCACCTCTTTTTCTTCTATCTTCTAGTTTTGGCATATTTAATGCCTCTAACCTCTCCTCATAGCCCTTGCCCTTCAGTTCTGGGAGCCACTTAGTACCATGTCTTTGCCCCTTTTCCAGTTTGTTGATGTGCTTCTTAAGATATGAGCACCACACAACCTCTGCATATTCGAGCTTTGGCCTAACAAAAGTCTTCTCACACAACGTTCTTTATGTGGTCCTCAGGAGATAGTTTTCTATCTAGAACCATCCCTAGATCTCTTTCTTTATCAGAATTCTTTAAGGATTTCTCACATAATTTATAGGTTGTGTGGGGTCTATGTTCTCCTATTCCACATTCCATAACATGGCATTTATTCACATTAAATTCCATTTGCCAAGTGGTGCTCCATATACTTATTTTGTCCAGGTCTTCTTGAAGGGCATGACAATCATCTAAGTTTCCTATTCTTCCTATTATTTTAGTATCATCAGCAAACATGTTCATATAATTCTGCATTCCGACTGGTAGATCATTTATGTAGACAATGAACATCACCGGTGCAAGAACTGAACCTTGTGGTACTCCACTTGTGACATTTCTCCGTCCGATACATTGCCTCTGATTACTGCCCTCATTTTTTTATCAGTCAGAATTATTTTATCCATGTTAGAAGCTTACCCGTCACCCCTCCAATATTTTCCAGTTTCCAGAACAACCTCTGTATGTGTGTGCGCGCGCAGGCCATCCTCCGAATATGGGGAGGTAAATGTAACAGCACAAGTGTAATTACGTACTATTCCTAGCAGTCAGGAATTGTACTTATTTTCACTCAGTATTAAACCGCACTGTCAAATATACTGTGAATATTTGAGTTTAACTGAAAAGCTGAATAGAAAACCATGACCTAACCTAACCTTCTTAGTGTACAAGAACAAGCATTTTATTGCTTCTTAATTATAATTAGTACTTAACCTATAGCTATATTGATATTACAGTTTTAAAACTAATAAAATAAAACTAAAATACAGTATTCCAATAAATTGTAAAGTAACTCAGGATATTTTCAAATTTTGTATAAAATCTCTATTGTTTAATAAAACTGAAAAAGAAATTCCTGATATTTAAAACTTATGTATAGAGAATTTAATTTGAAAAAGTCATTATAAAATTCTGAGTGTCTTAACAGAAAACGAGGAGAATAAATGGGGAGGTAAATGTAACGGCACAAGTAAATGTAATTATGTACTATTCCTAACAGTCAGGAAATGAACTTATTACACTTAGTATTAAACCGTACTATCAATTCGGAGGATGCGTTAGAGAGAGAGAGAGAGTGTGTGTACTGATATACACTACTAGTTCAAGGAAGCAACAGCGGGATCATAACTCAGAAAACACCCATAATTTTCCAACGTCTTACCTCATTGTAGTTAACAGAGTCACACTGCACATCCATAGAGTTATCATCAATGCAGAGTGGGTCTCTTGTCATGTCCTTTTTTTCAGTGGACATGTCATGGTGACTTTTTGCATAAAACTCTTTCTTAATGAACATGACATGGTGGCCTTTTGTATTGTCCTCTCCTTCAATGCATATGTCGTGGTAGCTATCGTCATTATCTGCCCAGCCTCCATCTTCTAATGGCTCTGTTGAGAAATTACTTCATTCAAAATTAGTAATATTAGTCTGAAAATGGGAAATATGTATGTGATAAGGAGAAATACTTGACTAATTTGATTTATAAACTGCCAGAGGAGAACCCCCCTAAGCCCTCATGGAAAAGAAGGGAACAGGATGGGAATGGGGTGTTACTGAGCTCAACAAAAAAACCCAGCATTGAATGTAATGAAACGCCATTTTCTGGGCGAGACCCAGACAATCCCCCGAACTATCCAGGTTGATATGTATGTAGCTTTCTGACATCAGTCAAAGTGCATGGAGTACTTGCCTGCTTGATGGGGTTCTGGAAGTTCTTCTACTCCCCAAGCCCGGCCCGAGGCCAGGCTTGACTTGTGAGAGTTTGGTCCACCAGGCTGTTGCTTGGAGCGGCCCACAGGCCCACATACCCACCACAGCCCGGTTGGTCCGGCACTCCTTGAAGGGAAATGGGGACCATGAGCCAGAACCTAGCCCCCTCAGAGAGGCACGAGGAGCAATGGCCTACAGAAACCCCCGTGTGGTTGGGAGCATTCTGTCTGCCATCGACTGGGTCTGGCACCCAGAAAGATAGGCGCCCCAAAACAAACCCCTATTCTGGTGAAAGTATTGCTACCGAAAGCCAAACGAGTGGACAGAACTCCTCAAACGAAAATTAGCAAACGAGCATGACGTCATCACATTGCTGCATCCTGTCTGTGCTCCCCCCCCCCCCATCCCCGGGAGGGTGAAGGGGAAGCCCAAAACCCTCGCACCGGCGATCCAACCGACAGGGAGCCCAGTCGGCTTCCTAGAGCTACCTCACCAAAGATAAGGAAAAAGAGGGAAGGACCCAGGAGGCAGATGCCACTCATCCTAAAATCAAAATCAAGACAACTGGCAAAACCAAAGGACCCTGCGGACGACTCAAGAGACCCGAACCCTGGAACAGGAAGGAAGGAGGGGAACCCGGGCAACCCAAAGCGCATCCACAGCTATAGAGGCCAAGACACATAGATAACAGCGGAGAGCTTCTACCGAACACAACACATGATGCACCCCCAGCCTGACCAACCCAGCATCAACAACCCAAGGATCACTCCAGAAAGCAGCAGTCTTATACTTCACCAGAAAAGAAGGAAATGGATGTACCGAACAAACCTACCACCAGGACCAAAGGAGCAGAAACCTATATGCCGGAGATCATGAAGTTCCTTGACCCAATCCCCCAGAAGCCAATGCCAACAGGAAAAGGGCCTTAGAAAGCCAATCCTGAGGAGAAGGGGCCACGACAAACCGAGGAGAAGAGAGCACCCAGTCCAAAAACCAGGACGGATCAGGAGGCACATGAGCAGGCCGGAGGTGAAACAACGCACAAGACAGCTTGTGGAAGTAATGGGGGCTTCCGTTCCACTTCCGGACGGGGCAGAAGTAGCATCAATACCTAATGTAAGCTAGAGCGGCTCTGCTAGCGCCACATGATACGAGGCGACAGTATTCTGCATAAGATGACAATCCTGGAACAACTATGAAAGGAAGGACAAGACAACCCAAGTACACCTACGTAGCGATAGCAAAAACCGGATGGACCGCCAGGAAACTTCACACTGCTGCCACTAGCTGTACAAGAACCTAAGCAGCACACAGGGCGATCCCCACGCCGACCCGAAAAAGACAGAACCGAAGGCTGCGCCTAACCCCGAATCTGGCACTACTAGCCTACTACGACAGGAAGAACCCTGAGCCCTGGCACGACTCTTCCGGGAAGGCCCCCCACGAGCCCCCCCAGAGGATGAAAAAGTCAGATATAGGATGGCATCTAGCGGAAGCTGCCTGCAGATACTGCCCAACCGCAGACACTGCAAACAGCAATGGACAAAAAGAGGAAGACAACTGAAGAGCCAGGGCCTAAGCTGATTCCAAGGAAGAAGCAAGCATTGCCTGCCAACACGCGAGTTGAGAAGCCCAAAACCGTGAAACCACATCCCACAGGAGCGGCACGAACAGCTTCAATAATGCAGACGATGCACGCACTGCCGAGGGCAACGCACCAGATCCAGAGGCGGCCCAAAGCTCCTCCACATCCAACTCAAGCCAATCCGATGACAGCTCGAGGAGGGAGAAGAAATGCAGGGCCAAAGCCAGCAGGCCAAATGTACGCAAATCCCTTGCGACCAAGACAGCCGAAAGGGAAGGAACCTACACATGAAGCTGCATCACACTAACAACCCGCAGAAGGGCAGGAGTGAACAAACACGCATTGAGATGCACAAATTTGCCCCCCCAGGAAAATTCGCAACACCGTCTGAGCCTCCCACCACTCAAGCACGTGGGACCGACAGAACGTGTGCCAACGAGAAGAGTAGGCAGTCTGCTAACCAGGACAACTCCAGAACTTCATAACAAACCCAATACGGACACAAAGAGCCATACATGAAGGAACGAGGATCCATCATAAAAGCACAATCCAGGTCGCGCAGGAGGTAAGCCACAAGGGCTTCCCACACCACATGTGATGGGACGCACAAAGCCGAAAACCTCCGGAAGGACGGGACAGGGGTAGCCGAAAACCTCAGGAAGGACGGGACCGAACCCGGGGAGGGGGAAGACTCCAAATCCAATTCGTATTTGGAGGGAGGGAAAGGAAACCCTTCTCCTTGTAACACCAAGCCCCGCTCCAAGGGTACAAAAACCATGGCGGGGTCCAACAGGGACCAAGGCCTCTAAGTTAACCCCTCCCCTGCCCCGGGAACCTCACCCTGAGGACCCAGGGCCGAGCCATCCTCCAAAACCCCCGTCTCTAAAAGAAAAGGCAGGAGCAGCCGAAAAAGCAGGAACAAAGGGGGCCCACTGGTCAGACCCAGAAGTTCCAGCTGGAGGACTAGGTTTAAATGCCTCCGCCGCCACCCTGAAAGAGGACTCCCAAATCACAACACCAACTAAACCCTGCCTCGACTCCGAAACCCTCAGACGCTTTGGAGCCGGAAAAAGGGGGGAGGGGAACGGATGAACCACCAAAAGGGAAGGACAAGGATAAACTGGAGCACGTACAAAGAAATGTCACACAACTCTTGATCAAAATAATCACCGACGTGACAGGCAACATGGGGGAGGCACAACCAGTGATTGTCACACTGAAACAAGGGGACAGAGCAACCATCAACCTCGCACGAAGCGAGAGGGGACTCAAGGGTCACATCCATCAGACCACGGAGCCCTTGCAGGGTTTCCCAGGGCCCATAGCCTTGGTATCACACTAAGGGAAGTCCAGGCAGGGTACTACGAACCGGTGCCCAAAACTATCGAGCAAACTTCTTAAAGCTGAACCCCCTGGACGTGTCCACTCATGGGAGGCCTAGCAGGGGGTGCCACTAAGAACACAAGAGATGTATATAGAAAGACCCCCAACTATAGGAAAGGGGGAAACCAACCAAAGGCAGAGCCCCCCCCCCAGGAAGAAAAACAAAAATAAAAGAAAAATCCCGCAAGAGAACAACGTACCCAGGTGGAACAGAGCCGGCCGCTATAAGAGGTTATAACTAGCTGTGTAGTACCCCGTGCCCCTACCAGTGACAAAAACTACCTCCTACCCAGAGGCAAACAAGGGCAACAAAAACCCCAGCTGACTTCAAGGGCGGCCAAGTACCGAGCAGTAAAAGACACAGTGGAGGTAGGCCCCCAAGGTGACTTGTGGAAGGTGGCCCCAAGCCCCAAGGGCAGTACTGTACTTACAGGGCACCTAAGGAAGGAAACCCTAGGCGCTTTCAGCTCGAGTACCCAAGAATATTACTCCTGGCTCACACACCACCTGTAGAGTGGTGTGAAACCCCCCTGTGGTTGAAGCATTCTATGTCTGTCATCGATCGGGTAAGGCACCCAGAAAGGTAACCGTCCCAAAACAAACCCCTATTCTGGTGAAAAAGCCGAACAAGTGAATAGAACTCCCCAAACAGAAACGAGCAAACAAGCATGACGTCACACATCGCCACTCCGCTGTCTGTGCAGCTCTCCCCTCCCTGGAAGGTTGAAGGGGGAGCCCCAAACCCCCCGCACTGGCAATCCACACCTCAGTTCTGAGGCTGATGCTATAGACAGAGGTCGTGTGCTTTGGCTCCAGTGATTGTTTCAGCACAGTGTCTTGTGTGTGGTGACTGTCTTCTAGGTGGTGTGCAAGCCAGGAGAGTTTCTTCAGTACCCGGGCTGCATGCACTTAGGGTTCCCTTCCCTAGGTGCCCAGTAAGTACTGCCCTTGGGGCTTGGGGCAACCTTCCACAAGTTCCTTGGGTTCTGCCTTAGCTTGGCTGTTTACTGCTCGGTTTTTGGCCGACCATTGTGTGCTTGGGTGTTTTGTCTCCCCTTGTTTACCTTTGGGTAGGAGGCAGTTTGCACTGGTAAGGGGCACAGGGTACTGCGCAGTTTGTTTTCACCATTCATAGCAGTCGGGTCTCTGTTCCACCTGGGTATGCTGTCCTCCTGTGGGGTTTTCTTTTTCTTTTTGTTTCCCTGCCAGGGTGGGGGGAAGGGGGCCTGCCTTGGCTGTTGCCCCCTGTGTACAAGTACTGAGTACTGTTTTCTCTTTAGGTGGTACCCCCTGCTTAGTCCCCATGAGTTTACACGTCCCAGGAGTTCAGCTATTAGAAAGTTGTTTGGTAGATTGGACGCCAGTTAGCAGTACCCAGCCTGGGCTTCCCTGAGCGTGAGTTCTGTCTCAAGACCCTGGGAAACCCTAAGAGGACGAGCGGGTCCGATGGATGTGACCCCTGAGTCCCCCCCCTCGTTTTGTGTGAGTTCAAGGGTTGCTCTGTCCCCTTGTCTTGGGGTGACTCTCATTGTTTTTGCCTCCGTCGCGCTGCCTGTTGGGTCGGTGACACTTTTGACCCGAAGTCCTGCGAGTTTTGTTGCTTGCTGGGGACTCGGTTTACCCAGTCTAATGATGACGTTCTTCTGGTACAGGCAGCGCAAGTGTTACATGTTAGGTTTAGGTTATTGCAACGTGCTAGGTTGGTTGCTATGCCGGTTGCCCCGAGGCTGCCCCATTTTGCTTATCAGGACCCGGACTTGGGGGTGATGGTCGCTTCGGCCTTGGTTTTGTCCGCACCCCCTCGTCCTTCCCCTGCTGAGGTTCAGTCTGGTCCCCTACAAACCTTTCCCCTTCCCCCACTTCTGGCTCCGAAACGTTTGAGGGTTTCCGAGTCAGGGCAGGGTTTAGATGGTCTTGAAACTCGGGCTGTCTCGGGGGATGCCCCTTTCCGGTGTGGCGACAGAGGCATTCGAGTCTGCTCTCCCAGCTGCAGTCTCTGGGTTTGACCAATGGGCCCCCTTCCGTCTGGCTTTTTATGGCTGTGCCAGCCTTTTCTTTGAGGCCGGGGCTTTGGAAGATGACTTGGCCCCGGGTCCAGATGCGAAGGATCCCGGGGCTGGGGAGGGGCTGACTTGGGGGCCTTGGGTCCCGTTTGACCCCCCGCTGCAGACAAATTGGATTGGGTGTCTGCCCAATTCGGAACCGAATTGGGCAGTTCGATTCGGAACCGAATTGGGCAGTTCGATTCGGAACCGAATTGGGCAGTTCGATTCGGAACCGAACCCCCGGGTTCGATTCCGTGTCCCTTCGGGTGCTTCGGTCCTGTCTTTCTGGAGGTTTACGGCTTCCAGCATCCAGCCTAATGTGGTGCGAGAAGCCTTTGCGGCTTACCTCCTGCCAACCCGGATTACGCCTCTATCTTGGATCTGTCTTCGTTCAGGTTTGGGTCTTTGTTTTCCCTACTGAATTTGGTATGAGGTTCCGGAGTCTTCCTGGCTGACGGACTGTCCTGCTTGGTTTGGAGGCGTGGCATACCTTCTGTCGTTCCCGCATGCTTGAGTGGCGTGAGGCATTGACGGTGGTCCAGGTTTTCCTGGGGGACGAGTTTGAGCACCTCAATGAGTGATTGTTTGCCCCTGCCCTTCCTCGGGATGTCAGCATTGTGTAGCTCCATGTGCAGGTTCTTTCCCTTTCGGCTGCGCAGGTTGCTGAGGACTTGCGCGCTTGTGGCCTCTTGGCTTCGGCTATGTGCTTCTTTTCCCTCCTGGAGCTGTCTTTGGACTGGCTTGAGGAGGATGTAGAGGTGCTTGGAGCCATTCCTAGGTCCGGTGCCTTGGACTTGACGGCTCGCTCGTCGTCTGCTTTGTTGAAGCTGTTTGCGCCGATCCTGTGGGATGTGGTGTCGCTCTTTTATGCCTCCCGGCTCGTGTGTCGGCAGGCGGTGCTTGCTTCCTCCCTGGAATCTGCCTGGGCCTTGGCTCTTAGGATGTCTTTGCCCTTCTGCCCCTTGCTGTTTGCAGATTCTGCTGTGGAGCAGTATCAGCAAGTGGCTTCGGCTAGCTGTCGTCCCATGTCTGATTTGTTGGTTCTCCAGGGGGGGGGGCCTTTCCTCCGGGAAGGCCCCCCCCCCCCCGCTCCTCGAGGCCACTGGTGCCAGTTCCGGGGCCGGCACCTCCTTCAGAACCGCCTACGTCTGGTCGACGGGGTGTTTGCTCTGTGCAAGGCTCAAGTTCTCGTGAGGGGCGCTGGCCCCTTCGCAGTTCGTCCCATTGACGGGGCGATGGAGGAGGGAAGTTTGCCCTGTTTGCTCATGCCTGGTCTCACGATTTGTGGGCTTATTGGGTCGTCTCCTATGGTCTGCGGTGGCGTTGGGTGGCTCCTCTTCCTTTGGGGCGCTCGAGGCTAATGGGGCAGGCCTCTTTCCCTGCGCGCTGTCAAGTCATCTTGGGAGTGGGTTCACTTAGGCGTGGTCGAAACGACGACGTCCCTCAGGTGGGTTTCCCGCCTGTTTCCAGTCCTAAAACAGGACTGGGTGAACCTGAGGTTCATTCTGGACTTGTCCCATCTGAACCCCCTGGGTTCATTGCCCCTCCTTTCGGATGACTACGCTGTCCCAGGTCCGGCTTTTGTTGGAGTGGGGAGCTTGGATGTTGTCCCTGGACCTCTGGGATGCATATTGGCACGTCCCAATTCATCCAGGGTTCAGGGACTGGCTTGGTTTTGTTGTGGGGTGTCAGAGTTACTGCTTTCGTTGTCTCCTGTTTGGGTTGAACCTGGCACCTCGTGTTTTCACACGCCTTACTCGGGTCATTGAGGCCTGCCTGCATCTTTTAGGTGTTGGCCTACCTCAACGACTGGCTGGTGTGGAAGCCTAGCCGGTCTGCATCTCTGCTAGCCAGGAGTTTGGTTCTTTCTCAACTCACCTGGGTTCGGGTTCTTGGTGAACTGGAAGAAGTCCCATCTGGTCCCCTCCCAGGTTCGGACTTGGCTGGGTCTTGCTTGGGACTCTCGGACCGATTCCTTGTCTCTCCCTCCGGAGTCTCTCCTTCACCTGCGGTCCTGTCTTTGCTGTTTTCTGGAGGGTTCCTGAGTCACCCAACAGTTGCTCGAGGGTCTGTACGGGAGCCTGAACTTTGTGATGTTGGTCTACCCGCCAGGTCGGGTTTGGCTGCGTCGCCTGTTCTGGTTCCTTTGGGGACGTTCCTTCCACCTCTCTCGTGATCGCTGGGTTCAACCCCTGGGGACTTTGTGTTGGTTGCTGCATCGCCGGCTTCCTCTTTGGGGTTTTTTGGGTTCAGTTCCATGGCGCCTACCCAAGTCCTTTCTCGATGTGTTCATGGACGCGTTGTCTCTTAGCTGGGGCTTTGTGACCAGTATTCACCAGGCCGGCCAGGGGCGATGGGGTCCGTCCTTCAGTCGGGTCCACAGCAAGTGCGGGAGTTCGCGGCAGTTTGGTTTGCGCTTCAGAGGGTTTGGGTCGCCCGCAAATCGATGATTTGGCTCCATTCGGACTGCTCCCCGGTGGTTCATTGCCTGAACCATGGGGGGTTTGATGTGGTTCCTGGCTCTTTGGTGCTGGTCGCTTCAGTTCACTCATCTACTGAGTTCTCGGGGTTTGGCTCTCCTGGTAGTTCACGTTCAGGGGGTGTCCAACGTCTTGGCGGATGGCCTGTCTCGGTTCGTCTACCCCCCCCCTGTCCATGGAATGGATGGTCAACGCCTGTAGGTGGACTTCTTCACGTTGGCATAGTCGCGGCGCCTTCCAATATATGTGGGGCACTTCCCTGACTGTGAGGCCGTCTGGATCGATGCCTTTCGGCAGGACTGATCGACATGGGGGGTTCCTGTACCTCTTTTCCCCGGTAAAGCTGTTGCTCCGGGTCCCGACTCGCTTGGAACCTTACCAGAGGAAGAGTAGTCATTTTGGCCCCATGGTGGCCGGCCCAGCCTTGGTTTCAGGCACTGCTTGCACGGTGACTGAACCCGGAGGTGTTTCCATGGCTCCCTCTCTTTCAGCAGATCGAACCGGTGCATCACGTAGCTGATTCGATCTTCTCCTCGAGTCATTGCTTATGGTATTTTTGACTCGAGTCTATCATCATCTCTATGGTGATCAGGTGGCTTCATTGCTGGTGTCCCACCTGCGGGCTTCGTCTCGGCGGCAGTATGAAGTCTCTTGGCGGTCCTTCCGTTTCTTTCTTTCACTTCATAGGTATACTTCTCTGTTGGTTAAGGTTGTCTTGTCCTTTCTTTCTTGGTTGTTCCAGGATCATTGTCTTATGCCGAATACTGTCGCCTCCTATCGTGCGGTGCTGACGGAGCTGTTGCAGCTTGCTTTCGGTACAGATGCTGTACTTCTGCGCCATATCACAAGTTGTCTTGTGCGTTGTTTCACCTCCGGCCTGCTCATGCGCCGCTTGAGCTGTCCTGGTCGCTTGACAAAGTGCTCTCTTATCTCTCTTCTACTCAATTTTTAGTGGCCCCTTCGGTTCAGGACTGTTTCTCTAAGGCTCTTTTCTTGTTGGCATTGGCCTCTGGGGGTCGGGTCAAGAAGCTTCATGCTCTCCTCTGGCGCAGGGGTTTCTGCTTGTTTGGTCCTGACGGTAGATTTGTTCATTTGCAGCCGTCTCCTCTTTTTCTGGCAAAGAATGAGATTGGTGCTTTCTGGAGGATCCTTGGGTTGTTGATGCTTGGTTTGTCAGGCCGGGGATGCATCATGTGTTGTGTCTGGTGGCGGCTCTTTGCTGATATTTGCAAGCCACAGGCTCTGTGGCATGGGATGCGCTTTAGGTTGATCCGGTTTCCCTTCTTCCTTTTTCCAGGGTTTGGGTCTCCCAGGTTGTCCTCAGGGTTATTCGGTCCAGCTAGCCTGCAGTCTATCCGCGAGCCCACGACATTTGTAAGTTTGCTGCTCTTGCCGCTGTTTTTGGTAATATGCCCTGGGTTGATGTTCCTAGGCCTAGTCGGGCCTGTGTCACTTTGGGTCGGCGGTTGTAGGCAGTTCTCTTGACTTCAAGTTGAGGAATGACCAGCGACTGCCTCCCGGGTAAATCCCTCTGTTTTTTCATCTTTTGGCAGGTAGCTCTGGGGAGCCGACAGGGCTCCCCCCAGAAAACCAGCGTTGAATGTAATGAAACGCCATTTTCTGGGTGAGACCCAGTGGCTCCCCAGCAGCCCTCCCTTCCCCCTGGTTGGCGGTTTTTCGCATGTTTTGATATCCAGCCTCAGAACTGGGGTGTGGATTGCTGGCGAGGGGAGTCTGGGGCTCCCCCTTCCCTCTCCCAGGGAGGGGGGAGCTGCGCAGACAGCGGCGCGGGGACGTGTGACGTCATACTCATTCCTGTTTGGGGAGTTCTATTCACTTGTTTGGCTTTTTGTAGCAATTTTCACCAGAATAGGGGTTTGTTTTGGGACACTCACCTTTCTGGGTGCCTGACCCGGTCGATCGCAGACATAGAATGCTTTCAACTACACGGGGGATTTCTACAGGCTATTGATACTCATGCCTCTCTGAGGGGACCAGGATCTGGCTTGTGGGTCCCTGGTAAGCCCACAGAACTCTATACACATGACTGAAGCCAAAGTTTGACATTAGCATATCAGCCTGGATAGCTCCGGGGAGCCTCCGGGTCTCACCCAGAAAAGGGGGTTTTATTACATTCAAAGCTGGTTTTTTAGGGGAGATTTATTTTTCTTCTTTGTTTATTATCTGATTTTGTTGAAACGTCTTACATCTTGGAGAGTGCATACTCGTCCCTAAATATGTGAAGATAGAATTAAATTGTTTAACAAATAAATCAGTCATAAGTGGCAGAACTTGGGACTTAGAATTTTTTTGGCTGATTTTTCACAAATTTCAAACTCTATTTTCTTCATCTCTTTAAGTTGTTTTGATGATTAGGGACCAGATTAGGGCTTTTTCACTTATATAAAGTATACATCTTTATCCCCTAAATAATTATAATTATCCCTATTTTTTTTTTTACGGGGGTGGGGGGGGAGTATTTTTTCTTGACTTCATTTCAACACATATTGACCTACGAATGCCAAACAATGTTTATTAAAACATACAAGTAAATTAATTAATTAGAACTACCTTATACATTGTCGATAACTTCAACTTCAATTTTCTCTAAAACTAGAGTTTGAACTTTGAGTCAGTTTAAAAAAAATCCAGTTTCTGACCGATTCTCACAATTTTTACATATAGTGTGCGCAGCTGTTTTACAATCTTATTAGAATAGATTTTTCATAACCCCTATATGTTTGGAGTTATAAATTTTGTGGTCTGAATTTGGTGCATATTTCAAATGCCATAATGACGATTCTTTTTTTACAGTAAACTAAACTGAAAATCTATATTCTAAATCTATTAAAATGAAGATCCTATACTATTCTCAGAGAATAATAACACTTAATGAACAATTAGTGATATTTAATATTTTTTGCAGCTGATCTGAAAATCTGAAATTTTCAATATTAAATTTTATAATTATTTTTAATTTTCTTGCTTTTTAAGTTACATTGGTAATCATTTAGACACAGTTGAACTAACATCAATGCAGAACGCAAACGGCGGCTCCACCAGCACCGCACAATATGAGGCAACAGTATTCGGCATAAGATGACGGTTCCGAAATAACCATGAAAGGAAGGACAAGACAACCTTATCAGAGACAGAAGTAAACCTACAAAGAGATAAGAAATAATGGAAGGACCGCCAGGACACATCATACTGCCGCCGAGACAAAGCACCAGGTGGGACACCACCAACGAAGACACCTGCTCACCATTTAAGTGGTGATAGACTCCAGTCAGAAAGACAGCACCACACCACAAGGCACAGAACTGGAAACACAGGAGCCAGAGGTGCACGACCTTGCCGGCTCACATCAGCCACAGAATTGCAGGGTGGATAGCCAGCGTTGGGGTATGGGGCTCCCCCTTCCCCCTCCTGGGGAGGGGGGGTTGCACAGACAGCGACACGGCGACGTGGTGACGTCATGCTCGTTTGTTATTTTCATTTGGGAAGTTCTGTCTACTAGTTTGGTTTTCAGTAGCAATATTTTAACCAGAATAGGGGTTTGTTTTGTTGTGCTTACCTTTCTGGGTGCCTGACCCGGTCGATGGCAGACATAGAATGCTTCCAACCACACGGGGGCTTTTATAGGCCATTGCTCCTCGTGCGTCTCTGAGGGGGCTAGGTTCTGGCTTGTGGTCCCCATTAGGCCTAGAACTTCATGCGCATTGACTGATGCCAGGGTCTAATATCAGCCCGGTTAGCTTTGGGGAGCCGAAGGGGCTTCCCCCAGAAAAGATATCATTTGTGGCATATGTGAGTCTGGTTAACATCAAAACTGTCTTTAGAAATTTGTGTAAGGATTCATTTAGAACCTTGTATACCACATGTCAGAAATATCCTGGAGACTGTGGCTCTAGTGTGGAGTCCATACTTATTCAAGCACAAGATGAAGTTGGAGAAGGTTCAAAGGTATGCCACTAGACTGGTTCCAGAACTATGAGGCATGAGTCATGAATAAGGACTACATGAATTGAACTGCACATTGTCGGAAGACAGAAGAGTTAGGGGAAGTATGATTATCACGTACAAAATTCTCAGGTAACTGATGGGGGTAGATAAAGGCAGATGATTTAACACGGATGGTACTAACACAAGGGAACACAGGTGGAAACCAAGTACCCAAATGATCTACAGACACACTAGAAAGAATTTCTCATTGTCAGCATAGTTAACAAGTGGAATGGACTAGGAAGTGACATGGTGGATGCAGACACTATACACATTTCCAAATGTGGGTATGATAGAACCCAATAAGCTCAGGAACCTGGACATCAGGGACCAAAGAGCTGAAGCCCAACCCCCCATAAGCACAATCAGGAGAGTACACGGGAGTATGTGAGGTGGATTAATTCAATGAACGCTTTAATGAGAATGGTTCTGGAGCTTGGTGCAGGTCTGTGTGAGCAGTCAGTGGGGACAACTGGAAGTTAACGAGAGTCCTCATTGGCAATTACCAGTGAGGGCAAGGAATAGTTTGGAGGAGTTGGGTATTTATGAAATGACATCTGTTAGTCATTCTGGACAATGATGAAGATTCTGAAAAGGGATGAAGATTCTTGGCAAGGATGAAGATTCTGAGTAGGGATGATGATTCTGGGTAGGGACGAAGATTCTGGGCAAGGATGAAGATTCTGGGTAGGAATGAAGATTCTGGGTAGGGATGAAGATTCTGGGCAAGGATGAACATTCTGGGTAGGAATGAACATTCTGGGTAGGGATGAAGATTCTGGGCAAGGATGAAGATTCTGGGTAGGAATGAAGATTCTGAGTAGGAATGAAGATTCTGGGTAGGGACGAAGATTCTGGGCAAGGATGAACATTCTGGGTAGGAAGGAACATTCTGGGTAGGGATGAAGATTCTGGGCAAGGATGAACATTCTGGGTAGGAATGAACATTCTGGGTAGGGATGAAGATTCTGGGCAAGGATGAACATTCTGGGTAGGAATGAACATTCTGGGTAGGGACGAAGATTCTGGGCAAGGATGAAGATTCTGGGTAGGAATGAAGATTCTGGGTAGGGATGAAGATTCTGGGCAAGGATGAACATTCTGGGTAGGAATGAACATTCTGGGCCAGAATGAACATTCTAGGTAGAGATGAAGATTTTGGGCAAGGATGAACAATCTGGACAGAGATGAACATTCTGGACAAGGATGAACATTCTGGACAGAGATGAACATTCTGGGCAAGGATGAACATTCTGGGTAGGGATGAACATTCTCAGCAAGTATGAACATTCTGAACAGTATTACAAAGAACCAGCACGAGAGCACACTGTCTAGTAGATCAACGAACACGTGGCACTGGCTAATTTCTAGTTTAGGCCATCAACCAGCAAACAACTGAAATTCAGATTGTCATCATTATTCCCTACCAAATTGTTATGTATTCTCTTCGCATATTTGTTACAGTCAACTTTTTAACAGGTTAAATAAAACTCACCTTGTTTAACATTAAAGAAGTCCTCGTTTATGTAGTCCTCTGAGGTTTTATACATGTGAATTAACTGAAAGTATGAAAATATAAATTTAGTATTAATCACCAAATGTATGGACACATGTTTACTGAACTGATCCATGAAATACACAGTGTTCAGTTCTTGCACCAGTAATGTTCTTCATCTACATAAATGAGCATTATATGACAATGAGCATTTTCAGAGCATTATATGACAATGAATGCTGAAAAGACGGCACATCATGTGCGTAGCCCTCATCCTGTAACTATACTTAGGTAATTGCTTAGGTAATTTTATACACACATATTATACACAATGTATTATTACTTTCAGTAAACTAGACACACTATATTATGCAGTAGTGCCTTATTTGATGGGAGCGAACTATCATCTAATGGTTGCCTTATATATGACTAAATTAAAAAGAAAGCCTTCTCACTTACTTTTGGGGGAGTTTCCAATTTTGGTAGTATTGGTCGTATTCCAGTTCTTTTTTCAGCAATATTATGTGTTTTTCTGTCACGCTTATTCTTCTTAAATGTGGTCTCTTTTTCATCTGCTGACGTTGTCACAGACTGGTCATCAACTTGGGTGTTATTATCCTTAAGTTTATTTTTCTTCTTCCCACCACGAAGTTTTTCTGTCCCTTCATTGCGTTTCTTTCCCTTCTATAAAAAGTGATTAGTTATGTAATGCATAGTACAGTATTCTTATTTACTTACCATGTATCATAAATGGAGGTCTACACACATATAACTCATTTACACATTACCTCAGTCACCTAACCAATATTTACCCGACTCACTATACATAGATACCAACAGTACTGTATATCAAGCAACCAGAGTTGAATGTAATGAAACACCATTTTCTAGGTGAGCCCTGGACGATTCCTAGAGCTATCAGGCTGATATGTGTTATATTAGTCTGGGGCATCAGTCAATTGGAGTTGAACCTACCGGGGACCACAAGACAGAACCTGGGCCCCCTCAGAGAGGCAAAGGGAGCAATAACCTATGGAAACCCCCATGTATTTGTAGGCATTCCATGTCTGCCATTGACCAGGGTTGCCACCCAATAAGGTAGACATAGCAAAACAGACCCCACATAGCAAGAAAATTGCAACCAAAGACCGAACCGAGAGACAGAACTCACCCTACTTAAAGAAACACAGCAAATGCCACACTCTCTGTGACACACACAGCTTGTCCATGCAGCCCTCCCCTCCCCCTCCAGGGGAGGGGGGAGCCCCAGAGCCCCTGTACTGGATACCCAACAACTCCAGTTTGGAGGCTGAACATCAGAACCCACACGAAAAAACGCTGACCAGAGGGAGGGAGGGTGCCAGAGAGTCTCCAGGGTTCACCCAGAAAATTATGTTTCATTACAGTTAATGCTGGTTTTCTGTGGGGAGCCCCTCTGGCTCCCTGGAGCTACCTAACCAAAGACAAGTAAATGAGGGACTTACCTGGGAGGCGGCCGCGAATCATTCTTCATCTCGAAGTCGAGACAACTGGCTGCAACCTGCGGCCCAAAACCACACACACACAGGCGACTAGGACCAAGAACGTTGACTAGATAACGAGCGGCCAGGACCCTATTCGACCTCCAAAACTCCGGCTCCTGAATGTCAGCCAAGACATTTTGCCGAAGATGGCAGCCATAGCAGCATACTTACGAACATCATGGGTACAAGGATAGACTGCGGGCTTGCTAGACTTAATAACCCTGCGGACGACCTGGGAGACCCGAGCCTTGGAACAAGGAACAAGAGAAACTGGATCAACCCAAAGTGCATCCCCGGCCGCCGAGGCCGAGGTGCCCAAATAACAGCGAAGAGCTGCAACCGCACACAACACATGATGCACCACCAGCCGGACCAATCAAGCATCAATGACCCAAGAGCCCCTCTGGAAAGTTGTCATCTCATTCTTCGCCAGAAAAGAAGTAGACAGCAGCAACTAAACAAACCGACCACCAGGACTGAAAAAGCAGAAATCCCTGTGCTGAAGGAGAGCATGAAGCTCACCCACCCGACCCCCAGAGGCCAATGCCAACAGAAAAAGAGCCTCGGAAAAACAATCTTGAACCGAAGGGGCCACCACAAACCGAGAAGAGATAGGAGAGCACCCTATCCAAGGACCAGGATGACTCAGGCAATGCATGAGCAGGCCGAAGGTGAAACAAAGCACGAGAAAGCTTACAGACCAGGGCAGAAGTGATATCTACCCTGAACACAAGCTGGAGCAGCTCTGCCAGTGCCATATGATACGAGCAGAAAGTATACGGCATCAAATGACGGTCCTGAAAATGCCAAGACAGAAAGGACAATACAACTTGATCAGAAATAGAAGACAATTTACAAAGAGAAAGAAAATGGCAGAAAGAACACTAGTACACTTCATACTGTCGCCGAGATGAAGCTCTCAGGTGGGACATAATCAACGAAGCCACCTGATCACCATACAAATGGTGATAAACCTGCGTAAAAAGAGACCAGATGTGAAGAGCAGAGAAGACCGAACCAGTTGTGTACTAGACCGGTCCGACCTGCTGGGGAAGAGGCAGAGTAGCAGAAAACGCCCCTGGTTCGTACACCGAGCACGCAGCGTCTGGAACCAAGGCTGGGCCGGCCACCCAGAGGCCACGAGGACCACTCTCCCTTGGTAGGACTTCAACCGAGTCAGAACCCGAAGCAACAGCTGGACAGAGGGGAACGAAGTACAGGTAACCCCACCTCGACCAGTCCTGCCAAAAGGAGTCTACAGCGACAGCCTTGCAGTAAGGAAGGGCGCCACATACATCGGGAGATGCCAAGACCACGCCAATGCGAAGTGGTCCATGTCCAGGAGTCCATACGTCCAGCAGAGCCGTATGGACGGTCAACGCTGACGGAAGGAGTCGGTGTTGACCGTCCATTCCCTGGATAGGGGAATGGACTGAGACAGGCCATCCGACAGGATGTTGGATGTCCTGTCCATGTGGTTCTCATCTTCCCGGATGAGAACCACATGCAGACCCAAACCCTGAGAAGCCAGCAGACAAGCCACTCAAAGCAACCAGCCCCAAAGAGGCAAGGACCGAAAGGAACCACACGGAGAGCCAAACCCTGAGAAGCCAGCAGACAAGCTACTTGAAACAACCAGCCCCAAAGAGGCAAGGACCGAAGGGAACCCCTGCGGATCAGGCAATGAACCACCAGAAAACAGTCCGAATGGTGCCGAACGGTCGAACCCCAAGCGACCCGAACCCCCCAAAGTGACAGCCAAACCACCGTAAACTCCCACGTCGTGCTGTGAGCCCGACGGAAGGATGGACCCCACTGCCCCTGGTTGGCCTGGTGAGCACTAGTCACAAAGCCCCAGCCTTGGGCTTGGGTAGGTGCCAAGGCACTGAACCCCGAAAACCCCGAAGAGGAAGCGGACAAAACAGCAACCGACGCAGGGCCCGCGGAGTACGAACCCATCAATTGCGAGAGAAGCGTAAGGGGCGTCCCAAAAGGAACCAAAACAGATGCTGAGGCCAAACACGACCCAGTGAGTAGACCAGCATGGCAAAATTCAAACTCCCATACAACTGATCAAGCAACCACCAAGTGACCCGGGGCCTCCGCAGAAACAGCTGAAGGAAGGACCAAAGCCTCAGCAATGCCTCCGAAAGGAGAGATGTGGAAGCGGTCCGAGAGTCCCAAACAAGACCCAGCCAGGTCCGACCCTATCTTGAGGTTATCTTGAGATGATTTTGGGGCTTTTTAGTGTCCCCGCGGCCCGGTCTTCGACCAGGCCTCCACCCCCAGGAAGCAGCCCGTGACAGCTGACTAACACCCAGGTACCTATTTTACTGCTAGGTAACAGGGGCATAGGGTGAAAGAAACTCTGCCCATTGTTTCTCGCCGGCGCCTGGGATCAAACCCAGGACCACAAGTCCAGCATGCTATCTGCTTGGCCAACCGGCTCCCGAGAGTCGGGAGATGACGCATCTGTGAACACATCGAGCGAGGGCTTGGGTAGGTGCCAAGGCACTGAACCCCGAAAACCCCGAAGAGGAAGCAAACGAAACCCTTAGGATGGAACCAGATGGGACTTCCTCCATTTCACCAGGTACCCGAATCTGGCAAGCTGGGAAAGAACCACACCCCTGGCGAGCAGACAAGTGGACCGACTGGGAGCCCATACCAGCCACCCGTCGAGGTAGACCAGGACCCGAACTCCCCTATCAGACGCAGGTAGGTCACCCCGACCTGGGTAAGACACGTGAATACGTGAGGTACCAGATTCAAGCCAAAAGGAAGGCAATGGAAGCGGAAAACCTGACGCCCCACCACAAAACCTTACCAGTCCCTGAACCCTGGATGAATCGGAACATGCCAATATGCATCATTGAGGTCCAGGGACATCATCCTGGCACCCAGCTCCAAAAGAAGCCAGACCTGAGACAGAGTGGTCATCCAAAAGGAGGGGCAAGAAAACCAAACTGCAAACAGTAACGGACAAAACAGCGACGAAAACCTAAGAGCCAGGGCCCAAGCAGATTCCAAAGAGAGAGCGAGTACAGCCTGACGGCAAGCGAGGCGAAAAGCAA
The DNA here is from genome assembly GCF_040958095.1 of Procambarus clarkii. Classification (NCBI taxonomy): domain Eukaryota; kingdom Metazoa; phylum Arthropoda; class Malacostraca; order Decapoda; family Cambaridae; genus Procambarus; species Procambarus clarkii. The sequence goes on along the minus strand of NC_091189.1, from coordinate 29,273,074 downwards.
AAAACAGACACACTGCCTCTTTCAGGATAGGCGCAAACAGCCTCAACAGTGCGACCGACACCCGGGCTGCCGAGGACAGCACACCAGATGAAGGCCCAGTACCCAACGCCTCCACATCCTCCTCAAGTCAGGCCAAAGACAGCTCGAGTAAGGAAAATAAGTGCAAGACCAAAGCCAAGTGCCCTCAAGCACGCAAATCCTCGGCAGTCAAAAACGCCAAAAAGAGTAGAAACCTGCACGTGCAGCAGCACAAGGCCAACATCCTGAGAAAGCACAGGGGTGAACAAGCAAACATTACGGCACTCAAACTCAACCCCTCCATATAAACCTGCAGAATGATATAAGTTTCTTGCCACTCAAAAATGTGGGTCCAACAGAACCCATGCCACGCTCCACAATGAAAAGAATGGGCAGTCTGCCAGCCAGGAAGACTCTGGAACCTTCAAATGCACCCAATACGGGAAAGAACCAAACTCAGATGAGGACGGATCCATCATGGAGGCAGAACCCGGGTCTCGCAGGAGGTATGCAGCAAGAGCCACCTGAACCTCGCTAGGGGAGATACGAGAGGCAGAAAACCTCCAGACGGACAGGGCTGAGAAACCCAAGGGAGCCCAGAACCGAACCCGGGAAGAAGCCGACCCCAAATAAGACTCATACAGGGAAAGAAGGGTAAGAAAACCCCTTCCCCTGCAACAACAAGCCCCGCAAAAAGGGCACTAACATCCAAGCAAGGTCAAAGGGGACCTCAAGGCTCCCAGGTTGTCTCCTTCCCCAGCCCCAGGATCCACCAAGTCAGGACCCGGAGCAAAGCAGTCCTCCATACCCTCTACCCCTGAAGGCAGAAACCTGGGGAAAGGTTGAAAAGAAGGGGGGACCTGGTGGTGGGACCCAGAAGTCTCGAAAGGAGGAACCAGCTAGAATGCCTCCGCCCCAACCCAAATGAGACAGCCTCTGAAGCTGCCCCAAGTCTCGTTACCAACTAAACCCTGCCCCGACTCCGAAACCCTCAGATATTTGGGAGCTGGAAGCAGAGGAGGAGGTAGGGGAACAAGGTGAACCACAGGGAAATGACTAGGGAGCGTGGACTGAACCAAAGTCAAAACTACTAACGCCCCCAGGTCCGGGGGCCCTATAACCAAAGCGGGGCAGCCTCAAGGTATCCAGGAGAGAAACCAATCTAGCGCATTGCAGCAACCAAAACCTAGCATGCAATGCAGATGCTGCCTGCACCCTAATGTTAATGTCATCAGAATAGTACTGGAGATCAAGCAGAGAACATGACTCGCAAGACACTGGGTCAAAGGTGTCGTTGACCCAACAGGCAGTATGACGGTGGCAAAAGAGGTGACTGTCACCCTGAGACAAGGGTAATTGTAACTACACTTAGGTACTTGTGTATACTATATACCACAACTATATTCTACCCACCTCAAGACTCCGCTCCAATATAGAAGCATCAAGAAATATGGACCAATAGGCTTTCTACAATCACTTCCATTCAATACCCATTGTTTCGTGTTCTGTCTTGTGTTTAGGAATTTAATACCCTATTAATACCACCTCACCCCATCCACCTCACTCAAATGTAGATATAAAACACACAACCAAATCATCGCCAGAGAAATCCTAGTAAACAGCACAGAAATCATCGATAGATACAGCGATAGCAGGCGGCTTGACGTTTGCGAGGCACTACACATCAAGAAGTCAACACCAGCAATCAACAGCCAATTATTGCACAACTATATTCTACCCACCTCAAGACTCTGCTCCAATATAGAAGCATCAAGAAATATGGACCAATAGGCTTTCTACAAACACTTCTATTCAATATCCATTGTTTCGTGTTCTGTCTTGTGTTGATGAAATTAATACCCTATTAATACCACTTCTTGTTCTGTCTTGTGTTGATGAAATTAATACCCTATTAATGCCACATCTTGTTCTGTCTTGTGTTAATGCCACATCACCCCTTCCACCTCACTCAAATGTAGATATAAAATCGGAGATGCGTAAGTTCTATTCAGTTGTGTATTTGTGAACTAAAGTCTTTGAAAATGTAATAAGTTTTACGAAACGCGCTCGTGTCGCGTCAGACTAGAAATAAAAATGAATTTTGGAGAATTGATTTTTGATTTACCTCCAACAGTGAAAAGAAATGTACGAAAGATTGAGAAAATTCGTGTTAGAATTATTAATCTTACTTTTTCGGTCATATTTAATAATAATATATATATATATATATATATATATATATATATATATATATATATATATATATATATATATATATATATATATATATATATATATATATATATATATATATATATATATATATATATATATATGTCGTACCTAGTAGCCAGAACGCACTTCTCAGCCAACTATGCAAGGCCCGATTTGCCTAATAAGCCAAGTTTTCCTGAATTAATATATTTTCTCTAATTTTTTTCATATGAAATGATAAAGCTACCCATTTCATTATGTATAAGGTCAATTTTTTTTTATTGGAGTTAAAATTAACGTAGATATATGACCGAACCTAACCAACCCTACCTAACCTAACCTAACCAATCTTTATATTTAAGGTTAGGTTAGGTAGCCGAAAATGTTAGGTTAGGTTAGGTTAGGTAGGTTAGGTAGTCAAAAAATAATTAATTCATGAAAACTTGGCTTATTAGGCAAATCGGGCCTTGCATAGTAGGCTGAGAAGTGCGTTCTGGCTACTAGGTACGACATATATATATATATATATATATATATATATATATATATATATATATATATATATATATATATATATATATATATATATATATATATATATATATATATATATATATATATATATATATATATATATATATATATATATATATATATATATATATATATATATATATATATATATATATATATATATATATATATATATATATATATATGTGTGTGTGTGTGTGTGTGAGAAAGCTGTATGAACGTGCAAGCCATAGATCACTAAGAACTCTTTGACCCGGCCAGGATTCGAACCCATGCCATCTAGGATCACCCCTAAACGTACACAGTACCATGACCACCGATCGTCTGGTGCGGTGGTCACGGTACTGTGTACGTTTAGGGGTGATCCTAGACGGTTCGAATCCTGGCCGGGTCAAAGAGTTCTTAGTGATTATATATATAAATATATATATATATATATATATATATATATATATATATATATATATATATATATATATATATATATATATATATATATATATATATATAAGGGCTGATTTTATATAAAAATATGTCATACCCTAGTAGCCTGAACGCACTTCTCGGCCTACTATGCAAGACCCGGCTTGCCTAATAGGCCAAGTGATTTTCTTTATTTGCAATAAATTGTTTCCAATTAGTTTATTTAAATTATTACTATTATATTATATTAAGAACAGAAATTATTGACTTAATTGCGTTAGTTTAGGTTAAGATAGGTTAGGTTAGGTAGGGTTGGCTAGGTTCGGTCATATATCTACGTTAGTTTTAACTCAAATTCAAACAAATTAACCTATATATAATGAAATGAACAGATTTATCATTTCATAAGAAAAAATTTGGAAAAATATATAAATTCAGGAAAACTTGGCTTATTAGGCAAGTCAGGCCTTGCATAGTAGGCCAAGTATGACATTCTGGCTATTAGGTACAACACACTTATATATATACATATATAAATCAAACCAGGGATCCCCAATTGTAAGTCAAGAATGATGCCAACGGTGCTATGATACTCCTTCCTTTATGTACAATAAATGCCAACACTCACCAGTGGTATTTTGGAAGGTGTGAAACTTTTTTCGACAGTCTGAGATATGTCTTCAGAAGCCTTCTTAAAGAGGTCTTGCAGTGATACTTGCATCTTGTCATTGGACCTCTTCTTTATCATCTTCTCCTGAACTTTGTAAACATTTATTATATCTTTCTGAGTTACAAAGCTTCTCTGCTCAAGAAAGCGAAGATAAAGCTCACCGTACCGTATTCCCTCATCCATGGATATCTTCTCCTGGGTCATATCACTGTCGCTATCACTGTCATCACTCTCCAAAGGTTTTGAGTTTAATGCAAGATTACTAACTTCTTCTTCAGTTAGTTGACACATTATTGGAATGTTGTCATCACAGTTCATCCATGTCACAATGTCAATCTCCTTCAAGTTTTGGGTATAGTTCCTGTTCATGTCTTTAGCATATTGTAGCAAATCTTCTATTTGTGACTTCTCGCTGGAAACATTGAATCCTTGATTCTCCACTGGTTGACCATTATCACCAAGCATCAAGTCAGGCCACAAATTGTGCCAAGAGTTTTTCAAGGTAGACTGTAGTACATTATCCCAAGCACAAGCAACAGCCCAAAGGGCAGCCTTAATGGTGAATGCCTCCTTAAACGCTTCCACATCACAAGCATCAGTGCAAGAACTCACCAGATGTCTCATAAACTCATTTCTATAGTTGCACTTCATATTGCGAATAATGCCCTGATCTTTTGGCTGAAGAAGTGAAGTACAATTAGGGGGTAAGTAGGTGACAAAGACATTGTGAGACACTAAATGGTCCACATTAGGACGAGCTAAACAATTGTTCATGAAGAGAACAATCTTGCAATTCTCTGGCAGGCCCACTTTGCGACAATGAACACGAGCCTCAAACGCAAAGTTATCAAACCATTCACTAGTGATTTCCCGAGTTATCCAGGTCAGTTTATTGGAACTATAATGAACGGGCAAATTCTTAACCCCCTTCAAGGCACGCTTGTTAATGCTGTTCCCAACCACAAGCAATTTACATTTGTGTGTGCCTGCAGCATTTGCACAGGTAAGAAAGGTAATTCTCTCCTTTGGATCTTTGATGCCAGATGCTACTCTTTGCTCAACACCAGTGAGCATGTTACGAGGCAAGTACCTCCATAAGAGGCCCGCTTCGTGTGCACTGTACATTTGTTCGGGAGTTAGATTTTCAGCCCTCACCAAATTATACATTTCACTGATGTACTTGTCTGCAACTTCTCTATCAGCAGCCACTCTATCAGCTGCCTCTCTTTCAGTAGACAGTTTTTCACAATAGGTTTTTAAATGACGAATACCATGCCGATGTTTAAACTTATGTAACCATCCTGAGGAAAACTTACATGGTTCACTAATATTTAAGGCATTATATATCTGTTTGGCCTTTTCAATTAACATTGGCCCAGAAACTGAAACACCTTCCCTACGCTGTTGCCGGAGCCACTCGTAAACAACCTTATCATGATCATTTAAATTAGCACCATGCATACTTTTCCTCACAGTACTAACATTGTCTCCTGTGCAATCACTTTCAGTATTAAATGCCAAGAGCTTTTCACACTGTTTCTTTATTTCATAAATGGTAGACAAACCTACACCATACTCCACACACAAATTTTTCATTAGTTCACCTTTCTGAATTTTGTGTAAAATTTCAAATTTTTGGCCTATTGTTAGGGAATTACGCTTGCGTTTCACAATACTCCCATCACCACACCCACCACTCAACAGTGATTTATTGTGGGAAGCCATTAGTAGAAGAAAAAAAAAACTCCAATGAAATTATCTGGGCCACACTGCTGCCACACCATCTATTACCAAAAGCTGCAAAACCGGGAACTACAACAGGCTTCTCTGGATTTTGGAAGATGCCCCAAATATTGGATACATTTTAATACTGTGGTGTATTTCAAATTCTTTTCCACTTTTTCGGATTTGCCAGTTATTAGACTTCATGATTTATGACACTTCACAGTACTGGTAGCACTGAAAGAGAGTAAAATCAATAAAATATTAGATCAAACTTGAAAAGCAAAAAAATGAAAATAAAATATTAGTAAAAATATAAAATTTTTGTCAAATGTGTGAAATACATTTGAAATGCTTTTGTTGCTGGGAAGCTGTACCTTCCCAGACACCTCGTGCGTAAGTACACTGTGACGTACAGTTCAAGTATTCTGTTATAGACAGTTTAATTAATAATAATAATAATTTGTTTTGCCAGGAACAGGCAACCTGTATATACACATTTGGCCTATATCAAGGTCCCTCCAAGGTTGCCCTATTGATCTTCCCCAGGATGCAATGCCACAACAGTTGCATAACTCTCGGGTACCTATATACTGTTAGGTAAACAGTGTATACACATAATAGAGCATTAAGTATAATGAAATGCCGATTTCTAGGTAACAACTCAATATGTCCCCAGAATTTATAGAACTAATACCCTCAGGGCACCCCAACAATGCCAAGCCCCCCTGGGACAATCTCAGCCCATCAGAAGAATAGATCAAATTATTTCCCCCCTTAAAGTGGAAAGGAAGATGTGTGAAACAAAGATGAATCCACTACTATGGTGAACTACTCAACATTATGCAAACATATCATTAATATTCTAATTGTAATTACTGTAGATCTGTTAAATATTAAATCAAGCATACAATATATTCAGCTGTATAAACCTATAAGTCTCAGCAAATGTCCTGTATGTATAATAATGATAAAACGATAATGATCACAAACTCCTAATGTGACCATTTAACAATAATAATTAATTTTGTTGGGGATAGGAAGCCTGTGTATGTAATTCCTAAGTGTAATTACCTAAGTGTAGTTACAGGATAAGAACTACTCTTGTGGTGTCCCGTCCTCCCAGCACTCTTTTTGTCATATAACGCATTGAAATTACTGACAGTTTTGGCCTCCACCACCTTTCGAAAAAGTTAGGTTAGGTAGGTTAGGTAGTCGAAAAACAATTAATTCATGTAAACTTGGCTTATTAGGCAAATCGGGCCTTGCATAGTAGGCAGAGAAGTGCGTTCTGGCTACTAGGTACGATATTATATATATATATATATATATATATATATATATATATATATATATATATATATATATATATATATATATATATATATATATGGCACAACTCTCCTAAACACGAGAGTGAAGTATACAACTTTAGAACACTTTCCCACCAGGAGAATCGAACCCTAGCCAGCACAGAAGCCTTCCAGCAACTGGCATAACAGGTACGCCTTAACCCGCTCCACCACCTGCTCAGACCCTTAAAAGAGATGGTAATTTCGGAGTATTTAAATACACCAAAGATCACCACCTCCCAAGAGCACTAGAGCAAGTGAGGGGTCATTTATACGTTTATTTCATCAAGTCCCTGTTAATATGGGAAGACACAGTGTCTATGCTTAAGGCACAACTCTCCTAAACACGAGAGTGAAGTATACAACTTTAGAACACTTTCCCACCAGGAGACTCGAACCCTAGCCAGCACAGAAGCCTTCCAGCAACTGGCATAACAGGTACGCCTTAACCCGCTCCACCACCTGCTCAGACCCTTAAAAGAGATGGTAATTTCGGAGTATTTAAATACACCAAAGATCACCACCTCCCAAGAGCACTAGAGCAAGTGAGGGGTCATTTATATGTTTATTTCATCAAGTCCCTGTTAATATGGGAAGACACAGTGTCTATGCTTAAGGCACAACTCTCCTAAACACGAGAGTGAAGTATACAACTTTAGAACACTTTCCCACCAGGAGACTCGAACACTTTCCCACCAGGAGACTCGAACCCTAGCCAGCACAGAAGCCTTCCAGCAACTGGCATAACAGGTACGCCTTAACCCGCTCCACCACCTGCTCAGACCCTTAAAAGAGATGGTAATTTCGGAGTATTTAAATACACCAAAGATCACCACCTCCCAAGAGCACTAGAGCAAGTGAGGGGTCATTTATACGTTTATTTCATCAAGTCCCTGTTAATATGGGAAGACACAGTGTCTATGCTTAAGGCACAACTCTCCTAAACACGAGAGTGAAGTATACAACTTTAGAACACTTTCCCACCAGGAGACTCGAACCCTAGCCAGCACAGAAGCCTTCCAGCAACTGGCATAACAGGTACGCCTTAACCCGCTCCACCACCTGCTCAGACCCTTAAAAGAGATGGTAATTTCGGAGTATTTAAATACACCAAAGATCACCACCTCCCAAGAGCACTACAGCAAGTGAGGGGTCATTTATACGTTTATTTCATCAAGTCCCTGTTAATATGGGAAGACACAGTGTCTATGCTTAAGGCACAACTCTCCTAAACACGAGAGTGAAGTATACAACTTTAGAATCGGGCCTTGAATAGTAGGCTGAGAAGTGAGTTCTGGCTACTAGGTACGACATATATATATATATATATATATATATATATATATATATATATATATATGCGAACAAGCCTGAATGGTCCCCAGGACATATGCAACTGAAAACTCACACCCCAGAAGTGACTCGAACCCATACTCCCAGAAGCAACGCATCTGGTATGTACAAGACGCCTTAATCCACTTGACCATCACGACCGGACAAAATGAGGTGATAGCCGAGGCTATTTGAACCACCCCACCGCCGGCACTCGGATAGTTATCTTGGGCATAGCATTTTACCAAATCACCTCATTCTTTGGGGCAACACGTGAGGAACACAAATGCGAACAAGCCTGAATGGTCCCCAGGACATATGCAACTGAAAACTCACACCCCAGAAGTGACTCGAACCCATACTCCCAGAATATTTGGTAAAATGCTATGCCCAAGATAACTATCCGAGTGCCGGCGGTGGGGTGGTTCAAATAGCCTCGGCTATCACCTCATTTTGTCCGGTCGTGATGGTCAAGTGGATTAAGGCGTCTTGTACATACCAGATGCGTTGCTTCTGGGAGTATGGGTTCGAGTCACTTCTGGGGTGTGAGTTTTCAGTTGCATATGTCCTGGGGACCATTCAGGCTTGTTCGCATTTGTGTTCCTCACGTGTTGCCCCAAAGAATGAGGTGATTTGGTAAAATGCTATGCCCAAGATAACTATCCGAGTGCCGGCGGTGGGGTGGTTCAAATAGCCTCGGCTATCACCTCATTTTGTCCGGTCGTGATGGTCAAGTGGATTAAGGCGTCTTGTACATACCAGATGCGTTGCTTCTGGGAGTATGGGTTCGAGTCACTTCTGGGGTGTGAGTTTTCAGTTATATATATATATATATATATATATATATATATATATATATATATATATATATATACAGTATATATATATATATATTTATTAATTTACTTACTTTGGTAGCATTCTTTCTTGTAAACATATGTTGTTGAATATGACCGAAAGGGTAAGATTAACACTTTCGTTCACCGGGCACGTAAGCCCCGCACTACCCCAGGTGGGTTTCAGTGTTTCATGGGAGCGCGCGGTAATTCTGAAAAGTGTATACTCTTTTTCAACTTTGTCACCTCAATTCTCGTCCTAAGATATTCAATTTGGTATCAATGTGTTTGCAATAGAATTCTCTACAGGACTAAATGCATATAAACTCCAAAAGCCCGGCTTACCACCTGCAGCAAACAGAGAAAGTGAGAGCGAGTTACCTGGGAGCGCACAACAGCAATAAAATGCGTACACTCTTTTCACTTTGGTTACCTCAATTCTCATTCTAGGTCTTTCATTTTGGTATCAATGTGTTCGCAATAGAATTTCCAACAGAAGTATATGCATATAATGTAAAAAACCGCAGCGCGCTCCACACGCCGACAAGATGAAAGTGGACCAGAAAGAGAGCGCTGCGCCACCCCAAGGCACCTCTCATTACATTAGAAAGCGCGGTAATACTGAAAAGTGTATACTCTTTTCAACTTTGTCATCTCAATTCTTGTCCTAGGTTTTTCAATTTGGTATGAATGTGTTTGAAATAGAGTTCTCTACAGGAATAAATGCATTAAAAAAAAAAAAATCCCGGCGAGAAAGCGAGAGCGTGTTACCCGGGAGCGGGCAAGAGCAATAAAATGTGTATACTCCCTTCACTTTGGACATCTCAATTCTCGTCCTAGGTCTTTCATTTTGGTATCATTGTGTTCGCAATAAAATTCCCTAAAGGAGTATATGTAAATATGAAGTCCGAAAACCTGGCGTACCACCCACAACAAACAGAGAAAGTGATGGAACGTTACCCCAGTGAGCGCTAATAAAGAGCAATAAAATGGGTATATTCTTTTGAACTTTGTTACCTCAATTCTGGTCCTAGGTCTTTCATTTTGGTATCAATGTATTTACAATAAAATTCCCTACAGGCGTATATGCATATAATGTCCAAAACCGCGGTAAGACCTTCCCGAAGATGCCACTACTTTGCCGCACCATTGCCCCACCGACGACGCAATGCTGTATCATTACCAGAAGTCCATCTACTAAATGAACGACTCAATGCTGTGTCGTTACCAAGCGAAAGTGTTAACACTTTCGCGCTATCTGAACGCGCCGGCGCGTCCGGTTTCGTCTAACGTAAACGCATAGTGGACATAAAGTTATGTCAACTTTTAAAATATTTGTATAAAATTCAATTTTTATCCGATTTACTTTGGGTTTGTTTTAAACTGCGCGCTATGAGGCTCTCTTTCTCACCACTAGGCTGCATGGTACAATAAGTTCATGAAAGGTGTGGATAACTTCGATCAAATGGTATTTTGTCCCAAACGGGTTGCAGGTGGGTGACTTTAGCCGTTTATACTGGTAATGCTTCCCCCATATCATGTATTATATGCATATGTCTGTTTAGGGAATTTTATTCCGATCAATATACAACCAAAAATAACTGTGTGCATCAAGTATAAACTTGACAAACATAACAAAAGTAAAAACATTTCGTGTGTGTTTGACGCTCACTGATATGTTCCAGCGTTGTTTTATATTTGGCGCTATTCTAACTTACGCTTTGTTGATATTTTTTACCTATGGGCACATAGAACATTCTATTGCGAACACATTGACGCAAAAATGAATGACGTACATAGAAAATTAATGTCATGAGAGTGAAATAAGTATAAACTTTCAAAGCGCCGTGCGTCGTCCCGTCACCGATACCGGGTAACAATTTCACCAGTTCCCACACTCTTGCGGGCGGGCCGCAATCATTATTCTACGCTTATATTCATATCACCGTATTGGGAATTTCATTGCGAATCCATTGATACCAAAATTAACGCTGTAGAACAAGTGTGGAGGTGATTACAATCCCAAGAGTAAAAACATTTTGTTGCTGATGGGCGCTCACGGCGAGTCATCTTCGTAGTTATTTATTTGGTGCTGGTATCCCTATACGTTTCGTGACTTTTTTTACTGATGTTCTTCTAGAGAATTTTATTGCGAACACGTTGGTACCAAAATGAAATACGTAGCATGAGAACTAAGGTCAGAAGAGTAAAAAGAGTATACACATTTTTGTTTTTACGCTTAAGCGATAAAAACGCAGCGCGCACATTCGGTTGGCTGAGTGACCTTTGCGGAGAGCGCGAAAGTGTTAATAATTCTAACACGAATCTTCTCAATATTTCTTACGTTTTTCTTCAATGTCGAAGGTAATTGAAAAATTAGCTCTCCAAAATTCATTTTTTACATTTTTATTTTTGGTCTGATGCCTAAAAGCATTTGGCAAGGGCTTCTTACATTCTCAAAGACTGGTTTACACGTATCGTGTATCATGCTTATATTCGTTTTGGGTGAGGTGATATGACACAAATGTTTTGGGTGAGGTGACAGAACACGAATCAATGGGTATAAATTGGATATGAAAACATAAGAATGAAAGTAACTACAGAAGGCCTATTAGCCCATATTTTCTCTTGCTGCTTCTATGTTGGTTCGGGGTCTTGAAGTGGGTAGAATATAGTTATGTGTTAATTGGCTGTTGATTGCTGGTGTTGATTTTTTTATGTGTAGGGCCTCGCTGATGTCGAGTCTCCTGCTATCGCTGTATCTATCGATGATTTCTGTGTTGCTTGTTAACATTTGTCTGGTGAAGGTCTGGTTATGAGAAGAGATTATATGTTCCTTGATGGAGCCCTGTTGTTTGTGCATTATTAACACTTTCGCGCTTTATATTAGAGATAACTCGTCACTGGTTTTCTTACGATTCCGCATAACTGCCTACTTTTCTCGTCAATCGAAAAAATATTTTTATAAATTCCATTTTTTAACCGAAATGGATGGGGATACTTTTGTTTTGTAGAGAATTTATTTGCGAATTTTTTGGTACCAGAATGAATATTATATCACATAAACTTCTATGAGTAAAAAAAAAAATACACAAAGTATGTTTGGGGGTGTGGCGAGCGTGTGGCAGTGGGTTCCCTTTAGCCGTTGATATATCCAACACGTGGGAAATATTTGTATGTGTTATGTATATGTCTGTGTAGGGAATTTTACTGCGATCACTGTCATACAAACTATAAAATGTTTCAACAAGTATAAACATGACAAACATCAAACGAACGAAAACAATGCGTTCGTTTCTGCCGCGAACGCATACTGAGCGACGTGGTTCTATATTTGGCGCTTCTCTTACACATGCTTTGTACCAATGTTATACAGTTCATCTTATAGAAAATTTTATTGCGAACACATTGGTATAAAAAAGAAATACGTACATAGAAAAGTAGGGTCAGGAAGCGTATAAACTTTCCAAGCATGATTTCCCCCCTGTGTTTTCGCCAGTGCGCTCGCGGCTAACTACTCTCCACTTCACACACTCTTGCGGGTGGGCAATTACCTATATTAAACATTCATATGCATATGTCCGTGTAGAGAATTTATTGCGATTCCAATGATACCAAAATTAGTGATGTAGGACAACTGTAGGCTTCGCAACCATTAAGAAAATGGAAACATTTTGTTGCTGTTTGGCGCTCTCGGCGAGTGATCTGCATAGTTTTTTATTTGGTGTTGATACTGCTTATGCTTGGGCGGCATTTTATAGGTATGCTCTTATAGACAATTTCATTGCGAACACAGTGATACCAAATTTAAATACGTGCGCCTTCAATTATTGTCAGGACAGTCAAAAGAGTGTACACTTTTTCGGTCTTACCGCATAGGCGCGCGAAGTGCCGAAAGCATCTGGGGTATTGTTTTTTTTTGAGCGCCGAGAGCGCGAAAGTGTTAATCGCCTAAAAAGAGACGTTGTTGTCTTGCCTATACAGTATACTGTACTGAGATCTTTGGGGCTTACAGTCCCCAAGTGGGCATGTGAAGGCATAGACGACGTTGGTTTCCTTCAAGGCGTTCTGTTTGGTGTCTGGGGGAGTTTTTCATGAGTAGGTTGGCCGTGTCATTGTTTTTGTAGTAAATCGTCAATTGTATTTTCTGATTTTTGTCTGTTTGGGATAATGTTCCTATAAATAATATCTTTCAGGACACTTTCCTCCGTTTTATGAGTCGTCGAATAACTTGTACCCCCCATTAGACTGTTTTACAGGAATTTCTTTTCGAAACACTTGTACCCCCTATTAGACTGTTTTATAGGAACTTCTTTTTAAAACACTTGTACCCCCGTATAAGACTGTTTTACAGGAACTTCTTTTCAACGGCTCATAAAACGGAGGAAAGTGTCCTGAAAAATATACTATTAATAGGAACGTTATCCCCACAGACAAATATCAGAAAATACAATTGACAATTTACTACAAAAACAAAAAACCAGCGTTGCATGTAATAAAACGCCACTTTTTGGGTGAGACCCGGAGGCTCCTAGGAGCTATACCGGGCTGGTGTATATATATTAGACTGTGGCAACAGTCAATCGAAGGAGTTCTAAGCCTACCGGGAACCAGAGCCAGAACCTGGCCCCCCTCAAGAGAGGCACAAGGAGCAATGGCCTAAAGACACCCCCATGTAATTGGAAGCAGTCTTTGTCTGCCATCTACCAGGTCAGGCACCCAGAAAGGAAGGAATTCCAAAACAAACTACTGATAACAAAAATTTGCAAACCGAAAGCCAAACTAGCTACAGAACTTCCCAATCAAAACCAAGGAAACAAGTTTGATGTCACCACAAACGCCGCGCATCCCCCTCCCCTTGACGGGGACGGGGGGGGGGGGGGGGCCAGACCTCCATACTGGCAACTCTCCTCAGTTCAGAGGCTGAGCATCAAAAATGCAAAAAAAAAAAAAAAAAAAAAAAACGCTGACCAGAGGGAGGGATGCCAGGGAGCCTCCGGGTCTCACCCAGAAAATGGAGTTTCATTACATTCAACCCTGGTTTTCTGTGGAGAGCCCCTTCGGCTCCCCGGAGTTACCTAATCACAGACAAAGAAAAAGAAGGACTTACCCGGGAGGCAGTCATGACTCGCACCTCAACTCAAAGTCGAGACAACTGGCTGCAACCTGCGACCCAAGGCTATACACGCCCGAGAAGGGCCAGGAACATTAACGAGATACCGTGCGGCCAGGACCCTGTTCGACCTCCAAAAGCCCTGTGCCCAAATGTCAGCCCAGGACATATTCCCAAAAACAGCAGCCAAAGCTGCGAACTTACGAACGTAGTGGGCATGGGGATAGACCACAGGCTGGCTGGACCGAATAATCCTGCGGACAACCTGGGAGACCCGCACCCTGGAACAGGGAAGAAGGGAAACCGGGTCCACCCAAAGTGCGTCCCCTGCCACGGAAGCTGTGGGGCACAGATAACGGCGAAGAGCCGCAACTGGACACAAAACATGATGCACCCCCGGCCGAACCAACCAAGCATCAACAACCCACCCAAGGACCCCCTTCGGAAACCAGCAGACTCATTCTTAGCCAGAAAAGACGGAGAAGGCTGCAAACGAACGAAACGACCACCAGGACCGAAGGAGCAGAAACCCCTGCGCCGGAGGAGAGCATGAAGCTCCCCGACCTGATCCCCAGAGGCCAATGCCAACAAAAAAAAAAGAGCCTTAGAAAAACAAGTCCTGAACCAAAGGGACCACCCCAAACCGATGAGAAGAGAGAAAAAGAGAGCACCCTGTCCAACGACCAGGACGGCTCAGGCGGCGCTTGAGCAGGCCGGAGGTGGAAACAACGCCCAAGAAAGCTTGTGGAACAGAGCAGAAGTAACATCCACCCCGAATGCAAGCTGCAGCAGCTCCGCCAGCGCCGCACGATACGAGGCGACAGTATTTGGCATAAGATGACGGTCCTGAAACAACCACCAAGAGAGAAAGGACAAAACAACCCAATCAGAAATCGAAGACAACCTACAACGAGATAAAAATTGCCGAAAGGACCGCCAGGAAATTTCATACTGCTGTCTAGAACAAACTCGCAGGTGGGACACCATCAATGAAGCCACCTGATCACCATACAAGTGGTGATACACCCGTGTAAAAAAAAACAGATGCGAAGAGTGGAGGAGAAGATCGAACCAGCCACCGATCTGCTAAAAGAGGCAGAGCTGCTGGAAGACCATCGGGTTCGGACATCTAGCAAGAAGTGCCTGAAACGAGGGCTGGGCCGGCCACCAAGGAGCCAACAGGACTACTCTCCCCTGTAAAGTCTCCAACCGAGCCAGGATCTGGAGCAACAACCGGACCAGTGGGAAAAGCTACAGGTAACTCCATCTCGACCAGTCCAGCTGAAAGGCATCGACCCCGACGGCCTTGCAGTTTGAGAAGGGCGCCGCATAAACTGGAAGATGCCTCGACCACGCCAATCTGAAGAGAGGTCCACCTCTGGGCACCCGTACGTCCCTCCCAGGGAGGGGGGGGTTGCGCAGACGGATGCGCGGCGTTTGTGGTGATGTCATACTTGTTTCCTTGGTTTTCATTGGGGAGTTCTGTAGCTAGTTCGGCTTTCGGTTTGCAAATTATTTGATCAGCAGTAGTTTGTTTTGGAATTCCTACCTTTCTGGGTGCCTGACCTGGTAGATGGCAGACAAAGACTGCTTCCAACTACACGGGGGTGTCTTTAGGCCATTGCTCCTCGTGCCTCTCTTGAGGGGACCAGGTTCTGGCTCTGGTCCCCGGTAGGCCTAGTTTTCCTTCGATTGACTGTTGCCATGGTCTAATATACTGTATACACATCAGCCCGGTATAGCTTTGGGAGCCGAAGGGGGCTCTCCACAGAAAAACGGCCAACCTACTCATAAAAAACTCCCCAGACACCAAACAGAACGCATTGAAGGAAACCAACATTGTCTATGCCTTCACATGCCCACTTGGGGACTGTAAGCCCCAAAGATCACATTATATAGGCAAGATTACAACGTCTCTTTCTAGGCGATTAACAATGCACAAACAACAGGGCTCCAACAAGGAACATATAATCTCTTCTCACAACCAGACCATCACCAGAGAAATGTTAACAAGCAACACAGAAATCATCGATAGATACAGCGATAGCAGGAGACTCGACATCAGCGAGGCCCTACACATAAAAAAGTCAACACCAGCAATCAACAGCCAATTAACACATAACTATATTCTACCCACTTCAAGACCCCGAACCAACATAGAAGCAGCAAGAGAAAATATGGGCCAATAGGCCTTCTGTAGTTACTTTCATTCTTACGTTTTCATATCCAATTTATACCCATTGATTCGTGTTCTGTCACCTCACCCAAAACATTTGTGTCATATCACCTCACCCAAAACGAATATAAGCATGATACATGATACGTGCAAACCAGTATTTGAGAACGTAAGAAGCCCTTACGAAATGCTTATAGGCGTCAGACCAAAAACAAAAATGTAAAAAATGAATTTTGGAGAGCTAATTTTTCAATTACCCTCGACAGTGAAGAAAAACATAAGACATATTGAGAAGATTCGTGTTAGAATTATTAATATTACCCTTTCGGTCATATTCAACAACAGTATAATACATATATATATATATATATATATATATATATATATATATATATATATATATATATATATATATATATATATATATATATATATATATATATTATATATACATTATATATATATATATATATATATATATATATATATATATATATATATATGTCGTACCTAATAGCCAGAACGCACTTCTCAGCCTACTATGCAAGGCCCGATTTGCCTAATAAGCCAAGTTTTCATGAATTAATGATTTTTCGACCACCTAACCTACCTAACCTAACCTAACCTAACTTTTTCGGCTACCTAACCGAACCTAACCTATAAAGATAGGTTAGGTTAGGTTAGGTAGGGTTGGTTAGGTTCGGTCATATATCTACGTTAATTTTAACTCCAATAATTTATTTTTTACCTCATACGTAATGAAATGGGTAGCTTTATCATTTCCTAAGAAAAAAATTAGAGAAAATATATTAATTCAGGAAAACTAGGCTTATTAGGCAAATCGGGCCTTGCATAGTAGGCTGAGAAGCGCGTTCTGGCTATTAGGTACGACATATATATATATATTAGTATATTTTGGTAGCAGTCTTTCCTATATATACCTATATGTAACTCCTTTTTTTGTATCAAAGTTCAAATAAAGCAAATATATATGTGTACATACAAAAGAATGGGGGTGGTAGGAGAAGATAATATTAGTGTTCAGTGAGAAACCACAAGGTCTTCTCTGAATACTTTTTATTTTCTTCTCCGAGGCTATGGGTCCCCACATTGGCACCAGAGGTGGTACCCTCACAAATTTAAAAAAAAAAAAAAAAAAATTATATATATATATATATATATATATATATATATATATATATATATATATATATATATATATATATATATTATATATATATATATATATATATATATATATATATATATATATATATATATATATATATATATATGTCGTACCTAGTAGCCAGAACGCACTTCTCAGCCTACTATGCAAGGCCCGATTTGCCTAATAAGCCAAGTTTTCATGAATTAATTGTTTTTCGACTACCTAACCTACCTAACCTAACCTAACCTAACTTTTTCGGCTACATAACCTAACCTAACCTATAACGATAGGTTAGGTTAGGTTAGGTAGGGTTGGTTAGGTTCGGTCATATATCTACGTTAATTTTAACTCCAATAAAAGTAAATTGACCTCATACATAATGAAATGGGTAGCTTTATCATTTCATAAGAAAAAAATTAGAGAAAATATATTAATTCAGGAAAACTTGGCTTATTAGGCAAATCGGGCCTTGCATAGTAGGCCAAGAAGTGCGTTCTGGCTACTAGGTACGACATATATATATATATATATATATATATATATATATATATATATATATATATATATATATATATATATATATATATATATATATATATATATAAAATATATATATATATATATATATATATATATATATATATATATATATATAATTTTTTTTTTTTTTTTTTTTTAAATTTGTGAGGGTACCACCTCTGGTGCCAATGTGGGGACCCATAGCCTCGGAGAAGAAAATAAAAAGTATTCAGAGAAGACCTTGTGGTTTCTCACTGAACACTAATATTATCTTCTCCTACCACCCCCATTCTTTTGTATGTACACATATATATTTGCTTTATTTGAACTTTGATACAAAAAAAGGAGTTACATATAGGTATATATGTCATCACCACTGACACACTTCAAGCTGAACTACTTGCAGAAGCAGGGAAAAAACGAGGAACATATTCATCTACAATCTTAACCCCACGACTCAAAGAAGCAGCGAAACAACTAAAAAATCTGAAAGACGTAACAATAAGAAAAGCCGACAAAACAGCAGCATATGTATTGATTCCTACCCATGAATACATGAACAAAATTAGCGACATCCTAAGTGACGACTCCAAATTTCAACGAATCACGAGGAACCCCGTAGAAGACCTTAAGCGGAAAGTAAACAAAACAATTACAGCAATCAACGCAAAGAAAGGTAGTGTGCATTTCAATAAACTTCAAGGCGACTATGGCTTAGGATATGCCTACGGCAATGTTAAGACGCATAAACCAGGTAACCCACTACGCCCTATAATCAGCCAAATACCAACCCCAACTTATCACCTGGCAAAGAAACTCAATGAACTCCTAACTCCATACACTCCAAGTAAGTTTAGTCTACAATCATCAGCAGATTTCCTAGAATTGATCAAATCTACCCAGCCCGATGGAATCATCGCTTCCCTGGACGTTGAATCCCTTTTTACCAACGTCCCAGTCGACACAACCATAGGAATGATACTGGACAGAGTATACAGAGACGAGAGCACCCCCAAATTAGACATACCTGAGCCACACTTGAAAAGTCTTCTCGAAGCATGTACAAAGGAAGCCCCTTTCATCAGTCCACAAGGTGACATGTATTTACAAATAGACGGAGTAGCAATGGGCTCCCCCTTAGGAGTTTTATTTGCTAATTTTTATATGGGAACCATCGAAGATAGGGTCTTCAGTAGCAGACAAAAACCAACTGTATACTGCCGTTATGTAGATGACATATTCGTAATAGTAAAAGACTCAGATGAACTAATTGACCTAAAAAGACACCTAGAGAGAGAGTCAGTACTCCGATTTACACATGAAAATAGTGAAAATAACAGTCTGCCATTCTTGGATGTACTAATAACAAAAACAGGAACCTCTTTAAGCACCATCGTATATACCAAGCCCACCAACATAGGATTATGCCTGAACGGTAGAAGTGAGTGCCCCCAAAGATACAAAGCCAGTGTTCTCAATGCTTATATTCGTCGAGCGCTTACCCACTGCTCTGAATGGAGCAACGTGAGTAGAGAGTTTGAAAGAGTAACTCAGGTATTGGTGAACAACGGATATAGCAACGCGGAAATAAACGCTGCTATAAGAAGACACTTGGACCGTAGGTATAATTCAGAACTTAGAACAGAAACCACAACACCCCCAATAAAATTATATTACATATCAACCATGCACAGTGAACATATAAAAGAGGAAAGAATAATGAAAGAAATAATCCGTAAAGGAGTAAAAAGCACTACTCCTAACCAAAACATAAACCTGATAATATTCTACAAAACCAAGAAGACTTCCGAACTCCTTATCAAAAACAGCCCGAAGCCGACGGAGAACCCTCTACAGCAGTCAAGCGTTGTATACATGTACACTTGCCCCCACGAAGGATGTAACCTTCAATGTAAGTACATAGGTATGACGTCGACCAAGCTGACGAGGCGTTTGACATGCCATCTTCAATCTGGTGCCCCTAGGAATCACATGAGACAAGCCCATGACATTACTCTAACAAGAGAAATGTTGAACAAGAATACTTGCTTAATAGACAAAACCCAAGATTCAAGAAGATTACAAATTCTTGAGGCAATTCACATAAGAATAGAGCGACCTACCATGAACACCCAAATCACGGAACTATTTACTCTACCCACCATGAGAGTAAGGACAAGACAAGAACATATCGATGCCAACACAGAAGACAATGTCCAACATAACAGGCCAATTACACTGGATTAATCTTTGTGTTTGGATAGGAGATGCCTCGTATGGGCCAATAAGCCTTCTGCAGCCCCTATGTTTATCCCTTATGTATCCCCCCATGTTTTCACCTTCATTGTATTATCACCTGACCTAATGCGGGTATAAAATCAACTAGTATTGTAAGATCTGTTCACTTGAGAATGAACCATGGAGGTTCGAAACGTCGTGCAAATTATACAAATAAGTGTAATACACTCTATAGTAAATCACTTCTTTTCTTCACCTTAAAAGTACGAAAATGAGTTTTGGAGAACTCCTATTTCAATTAAGCCCTGATGCTAAGAAAATAGTTAGAGGGATAGAAGCCCTAAACCAGAAAATAATAAATACAGAATATGCGGTCATATTCAATGAAACATGTTTGAAAGAAAACCTGCTGCCAGTATACACCAATATATATATATATATATATATATATATATATATATATATATATATATATATATATATATATATATATATATATATATATTTTTTTTTTTTTTTTTTTTTTTTTTTTTTTTTTTTTTTTTTTTTTAAATTTGTGAGGGTACCACCTCTGGTGCCAATGTGGGGACCCATAGCCTCGGAGAAGAAAATAAAAAGTATTCAGAGAAGACCTTGTGGTTTCTCACTGAACACTAATATTATCTTCTCCTACCACCCCCATTCTTTTGTATGTACACATATATATTTGCTTTATTTGAACTTTGTTACAAAAAAGGAGTTACATATAGGTTACAAAGATGGTTATCATAGGTTGTCGAGTTCCTCCAGCTCCTCAGATGGCATATATATATATATATATATATATATATATATATATATATATATATATATATATATATATATATATATATATATATATATATATATATTATTAAATATGACCGAAAAAGTAAGATTAATAATTCTAACACGAATTTTCTCAATCTTTCGTACATTTCTTTTCACTGTTGGAGGTAAATCAAAAATCAATTCTCCAAAATTCATTTTTATTTCTAGTCTGACGCGACACGAGCGCGTTTCGTAAAACTTATTACATTTTCAAAGACTTTAGTTTACAAATACACAACTGAATAGAACTTACGCATCTCCGATTTTATATCTACACTTGAGTGAGGTGGATGGGGTGAGGTGGCATTAATAGGGTATTAATTTCATAATAGGGTATTAATTATGAAATTAATACCCTATTAATGCCACCTCACCCCATCCACCTCACTCAAGTGTAGATATAAAATCGGAGATGCGTAAGTTCTATTCAGTTGTGTATTTGTAAACTAAAGTCTTTGAAAATGTAATAAGTTTTACGAAACGCGCTCGTGTCGTGTCAGACTAGAAATAAAAATGAATTTTGGAGAGTTGATTTTTTATTTACCTCCAACAGTGAAAAGAAATGTACGAAAGATTGAGAAAATTCGTGTTAGAATTATTAATCTTACTTTTTCGGTCATATTTAATAATATATGTCTACAGGAAAGACTGCTACCAAAATATACTAATATATATATATATATATATATATATATATATATATATATATATATATATATATATATATATATATATATATATATATATATATATATTATATATATATATATATATATATATATTATATATATATATATATATATATATATATATATATATATATATATATTATATATATATTATATATATGTATATATATATATATATATATATATATATATATATATATATATATATATATATATATAATATATATATATATATATATATATATATATATATATATATATATATTAGTATATTTTGGTAGCAGTCTTTCTTGTAAACATATATTATTAAATATGACCGAAAAAGTAAGATTAATAATTCTAACACGAATTTTCTCAATATTTCTTATGTTTCTTTTCACTGTCAATGGTAATTGAAAAAGCAATTCTCCAACATTCATTTTTATTTCTAGTCTAGACTAGAAATAAAAATTAATTTTGGAGAATTGATTTTTCAATTACTGTACCATCGACAGTGAAAAGAAACATAAGAAATATTGAGAAAATTCGTGTTAGAATTATTAATCTTACTTTTTTGGTCATATTTAATAATATACATATATATATATATATATATATATATATATATATATATATATATATATATATATATATATATATATATATATATATATATATATATATATATATATATATATATATTAAATATATATATATATATATATATATATATATATATATATATATATATATATATATATATATATATATATTATATATATATATATATATATATTATATATATATATATATATATATATATATATATATATGTACATATATATATTATATATATATATATATATATATATGTACATATATATATTATATATATATATATATATATATATATATATATATATATATGTACATACATACATACATATATATGTCATACCTAATAGCCAGAACGTACTTCTTGGCCTACTATGCAAGGCTCGATTTGCCTAATGGGCCGAGCGATTTTTTTTATTTTCTATAAATTGTTTCCATTTAGTTCATTTTAATTATTATTATTATATTATATTAGGAACATAAATTATTAACATAGTTGTGTTAGTTTTGGTTAGGTTTAGATAGATTAGGTTAGGTAGGGTTGGTTAGGTTCGGTCATATATCTACGTTAGTTTTAACTCAAATTTAAAGAAATTAACTTATTCATAATGAAATAGCCAGATTTATCACTTCATAAGAAAAAAAATTAGAAAAATATATGAATTCAGACAAACTTGGCTTATTAGGCAAATTGGGCCGTGCATAGTAGGCCAAGTACGATGTTATATATACTTTATGTATATACATACTATACTGTACATAGATAAAGTACATAGATACTCATGCTGCCTGTTCCCGACAAAATGAATGATTAACTGTAATTACTGTACGGTATCCCCTACCTGAATCCAACATATGCAGAATCCTTAAGTTGGGCCAGGGTTTATAAAAAAAAAAAAAAAAAGAGATGATTCTCAAAATATTTCGCAAAGTGCTCAGCTCACTTTCCAATATGGTCCACATTCTAAAACGGAATGAAACACTTATATTAAGATAATCCCGTACAGTATTACAAACATTTACATTTAAAAGTTTACAATCTTGGACAATATTTCCATTTCCCTATTCAATATGAAATATCATGAAATACATGTAATATTGCTAAAATAGACAGAGACTATGGGTTTTCAAGCTAGATGTAAATTACCCCAAAAAGGGTAAGTTGACTTTTTATAAGAAAAAGAATGCCAGACAAAATCTTAAAACAGTGGCTATTTTAAAACTATAATATATATTTTAAGTACTGCATTACATTTCTATACTATTAGTCTAATATTGTACATTACATGTAATATGCAAGCATAACACTGCCTAACCTCCAGGCTAGGCAGTGTCTATTAACCTAATATGTTGCTATTAACTTAATATTTCAAGCTCAGGTGAACTTTCAGAATTAGACCAAATCCTGAGGAAAGTTCTGGATCAGCTGGTTTTTTTATTGTAGCATTTCCTCTCATTATAACAAATAAACAAATACAAATATTTATTCAGGTAAAGTACATACATACAAGGTAAAATACAAACATTGATGAATTTATAGATAGAGCTAGTACATACAATGCCTAAAGCCATTATTACGCAAAGCGTTTCAGGCAGGAAAAACACTAAGACTAAAACTTAATACTAATTGAGATTAAAGTATAAATTGTGTTGAGAAAAAATATGAAAAAAAATGGAAAAAGGGGGGGGGGGGGAACATGGCAGACATGGAAACATTAATTTGAAGTTTGCATAATTTAGGGTGGAAGTATCTGCACTCTGTTCCAAAGTAGTGTGTATCCTTTCCCAACATGTTCCAGCACTTTCGAGGAAACATAAAAATGCATTTTGAGGCTTTAGGCCTAAAATTTCATATTCCCTTTGCATTGTATTTGGGGGCATGAAAGATTTATACATTTGTATAACTGGCCATGATGACTTTTCCATGATGTTCAAGTTTTGTTTGACTATTCCTAGAATTTGGTTTACTTTTTTACTGTAGCTCCCACGTGTTGTGAATCTTTGCTGTTGTAGTCACTAAACATTAGTTCATCTGATATTATTCCTTGATTGTTTAAATGTTTCATTTTTTAGGACACCAACTACAAGTAGAGACAAATTATTCTTTCATTATGGCGAAAAGAAACTAATGTTGGATAGTAGGCCAAAACGAAGGTTGGTAAACACAGTAATAGACAGAAAAACATTGTGAACCTGAATTCAAGTGTTACTGTTAATAAAGGAATGATCTTTTTATAGCAAGTGAAATGTGCGTAAATATTACTTCGCCTCCCCATGATTGGAAGAGATGTTGAGCGAGGTCTGAAGAGCCGTCGCTCTGGCTAGATTTCCCTGGCGTCCTCGGAAACGCTTTTCCAGAGGCCTTGGCTGTGGTAGAAGTTGTTGTGACGGCGTCAGACGCTCGCTTACTTACCTCCGCCACCACAAACGTTTTCTTTGTTACAAAAAGTTCGGATTGATCTAAATATTTTCTTGAATTATCTAGTATGATGAACCTTACATGCATAACATTTTTAATGCATTATGCTGCTCCTCTGCTTGTTTTGATGCCCGAAAGAAAGCTTGGAGGGCTTGAAAAATTGCAGAACGAAGCCTTGAGGATAATCCTTGGGTGCCCTCGTACCACAAAGATATTTAACATGAGAAAGGAACTTAATATTCTGAGCGTTGTTGATCGTGTTACTGAAATTAACTGTCAAATTGGTATAAAAGTGCTTAGGCTAGCTCATCCTAACCCTTGCACTGAAGTCTTCCAAAAATTCTTTATTGAAGGTCAACATTGTTCCAAATGGATAACTAAAACTGGAACTGAACTCAGAATGCACCAGATTTATAATTTGTACCAAGAGAGACAACAACGGCACTTTCCTACGAGATTACACCCTTTCCGACTTTAATCCCTCCCTTTCCACCCCAAGAAACAAATTAGAGATCAGTCCGAGCTTCGTCTTGAGGAAATTACGCCTTAAGCCATATTGATGCTCTGTCCACAGAGCATTCTCTCTCATATCATATACACTGATGGTTCCCTACACCGCACCACGGGTGCAGCTGGAAGTGCAGTTGTTCTGACAATGAGTGATGGATTATATTTTGAGTGGGGAGTCCGTATAAACAACTGGACCTCTACCCTTCAGGCCGAACTATTTGCCTTGCCCCCCTCACTGTCTGGCTCGTTGTCGCCGTGAGGGGGCTTGGTGGGCAGCTGCTGGAGTGTGATGCTCCATGGGTCAGTCCTCTGTCCTTTTGCAGCCTTATGCTCCTGCTGCTGCCTTTACCAATTTTGCCAGACCCCTTTTCCTTTTCCTCGTGTTTCATTTTTCTCCCCGCCTCTTCTCCTGTCAAATTGTCATTTCCTGCCGACCTTTTGCCTGTTTTGATTATTCTTTCGTCCTTCTTTTGTTTTGACGTCCGGGTGTTTGAGGAGGCATACTCTTGCACCCGTAAAACTGTAGTACCCAACGTCTCGAGCGAGGGGACCCTTTTATTGTCAATCCCCCTTTCGTCACTGAACCCGCTCTCGACGGACTCATGGTTCTTAAGGTGGCGTTTGTGGGCGTATATTCACGACGCACCCCTGGGGGTCCCCGGCAAGATCGGCGATAGCTTCTTGTTGGGTGTCCTGCCTCTAATTGTGGCTCCATGGTGGGTGTGGGGGCACATTCGTGAATGAAAGTTTTCCCTCGTTTTCATGGCAGATAATGTTTTCCTTGTTCCTTCTCAGGCTCGTGGGGTGGGCGACCAAGCCCCCGAGTCGGACTGTTCTGGAAGACCAGGCCCTGTAGCCCCTGCTGCATTGGGCCCCGACGACCTGACTACTCCCCTCAGCTCCCCTCCCTCCTCTGCGGTAGGGTCGAGTCCCCAGCCCCCAATGGTGACCACCTCGTCCCCTGAAACGGCTCCGTCTCTCATTGTGACTACTGCGCCTTTTACCCCCATGAACTCCGGGGGTTCTCAACGCCGTTCCCGCCACGGCCGCACTCGCACGATTCCTTCCCGTAATAGTACTTACAACGCCTTGTTTGATCCCGCTACGTGGGCTAAATACTTTGATCTCCATCATCTGGATTCTACTCCTCCTGACGATTTCTCCCTCCATAAACACCTTGTTGATTCAGTAGATGCCTCTGTTACTTTTAACTCCACCAGTTACGGTACGCGTGTCGTCGCTGCTTCTTCTCAGGATGCAGCTACTCACTTAGCCGCTTTGTCCTGCATTGGAGAGACCCCTGTTCGGGTCTCCAAGAACGCTCGGTTAAATGCCAGTGTTGGCACTGTTCTCCTCCCACACCATGTTGCAACTGGTGTTCGGGACGTCAAAGATTGCCATGAGGATATTAAACATATCCTCGAAGCCCAAGGCCATTCTGTCCTCCAGGTGGACACGTTTACTAGACCCCTTTCGTGGTCGTCGCCGTCAGCCCCTTCGAGTTGTAAAAATCACCTTTGATAGTAGGGCCCTTCCATCCTCTATTATTCTTGCTGGTGCTAGATGCTCCGTTCAGGAGTACATTTCCTCTCCTTGACTATGCAATAAGTGTTGAAAGTTCGGGCACGATGTCCTCAAATGCACCAGTACTGTGTATCTGTGCCCCTTGTGTGGGGACGATAGTCATTCTAAGTCAGAGTGCACTTCTCTCCAGGCTCGCTGCCTCAATTGCGATGAAGCCCACCCTACCTTCTCACGCTCGTGTATGCACTACAAACTCGAAGAAGCCGTCCCCAACTTGAACCATCGTGATCGTCTGTCTTTTCCTGAAGCGAGACGCCAAGTTCGTCGTCTCACCCCTTTCGCGGGCGTCTCCTACGCTCGCCTGTTGCGTTTTACCTCTCCTCGTCCTTCCCGTCTTCATCAGTCTCACAACCATTTCCAGGCCTTAAACCCGACCACACCCACCACCTCCTTCCCTATTCCTTTGCCTCCTGTCCCACATAGTCTCCCTCCCGGTTCTCCATCTG
This sequence comes from Procambarus clarkii, assembly GCF_040958095.1. Taxonomy (NCBI): domain Eukaryota; kingdom Metazoa; phylum Arthropoda; class Malacostraca; order Decapoda; family Cambaridae; genus Procambarus; species Procambarus clarkii. The sequence continues at coordinate 29,245,665 of NC_091189.1, read as the reverse complement.
GGGTTTCCCCCCTTTCCTACCTAGTCCACCATATCTCCTTTGTCTTCTTCCCCATCTCCCCCCACTCTTTCTTCCCGACCCCCCCCCCCCAGTCTCTTGACCCTCCTCGCCACCTGTCTGTCCAGGCTGATATCCATCATCCTCCCAGCAATCTTCCTGTTATTCGCTACCGCTCCTCTTCTCCTGCTGAGACCATTGAGTCTGTCGCCCGGTATGTTGTTACTGGAATACCTGTCTCTTCGAGTCAGAAACGTAAGCCTGGCTACTCTCCTTCTTCCTCTCCAGCGGGTAAGAAGGATTCACTTTCTTCCTCACCCCCTCCCTCTGACTCTGTCACTACATCCCCTCCCATTTCAGAAGTCGAACCCCCTGTCTCTGATATGGAGGTTTCTTTCACCCCCTGATTCCCTCTCTGTTGCTGAGGTGCACTCCCTGCCTTCTGCCCCCCTTCCTCCTCCAACTGTCCTTGCCTGCCCCTCTCAGTTGTCTCCTCCTCCTCCGGACCCCGTCAGTCCGCCTCTGGTCTGTCCTCTTGCTCCCTTCCCTCTCTCCTTACTAAGTTTACCCATGCTCCTAACCCTGATTTTGCCGACCCTGCTCCCGATCCTGACCCTGATCCTGAGATGCTTTAATAAACTGTTCTTCTATACCTTTATTTCTTTCTTGTTCTCTGCTACTGTCATTCTCTTTGATAATGTTTATTCTTCAGTGGAATATTCGTGGCTTTTATGCCAACTTTCATGAACTCCAACTTCTAATTACACAGTTTACACCGCTTTGTGTTTGTCTCCAGGAACCAATGCTTGGTGCTCGTCCTGGTCACTTTCGTGGTTATTCCTTTCTTTCTCCCCCCCCCCCAGCTCTTGCTAAGCCCCATAACTCTACTGCTCTCTTAATTCGTTCTGATACTCCCTTCGTCCCCCTACTTCTTCCGTCCCCTATCCATTGTTCTGCTGCCCGTGTTTTTGTGGGTAAATGGTATACAGTCTGTTCCATTTATCTCTCTCCAAATGTCCCTCTTTCCCTTCCTGATTTTAAGCACCTCCTGGACTCCTTAACAGAGCCGGTGCTCCTTTTGGGTGATTTCAACTGTCGACATTCCCTCTGGGGTGATGTTCTGACAAACACCCGAGGCCGTCTTCTCGAACCGTTCGTCCTCGCTTCTTCTCTATCTCTTCTGAATTCTGATGAGCCCACTCATGTGGACTCTCGCACTCGCACCCTTTCCTGTCTTGATCTTTCTCTCTGCTCGTCGTCCCTTTACTTAGATTTCACGTGGCAGGTTCTTGATGACATCTATAACAGTGATCATTTCCCCATTCTCGTTTCCTTTTTCTCTTTCCACCCTCCCCTTTCCTTCCCTAGGTGGCAGTTTGCCAAGGCTGACTGGTGCCTATTCACTCTCCGTGCTACTCTCTCTGACCTCTCCTCTCTGCCTCTTCCTCGCGCCCTCCTCCTTTTTTATGACACTGTCTTCAACGCTGCCCTCCACTCTATTCCTCGCTCTCCCCCCCGGGGCACACGGAAGTGTGTTCCCTGGTGGAATGCGGACTGCTCGGGCTGCCCGCTGTAAGCGTGCAGCCTGGAAAAAACACCGCCGCCGGCAGACGGCTGATTCTATTATTCTGTTTCGGAAGGCAAGTGCGGTGGCCCGTAGGACAATCCGTACTGCTAAACGTGAGAGTTGGAAATCTGATGTTTCCACCATTACGTCCGATACTCCTCTACCGCAGATCTGGAAGAAGATCCGCAAGATTGCGGGTAAGTTCGTTCCAGATGTCTCGCCGGTTCTCCATCTCCGTGGTACTCTTATGGCGGATCCAGTGCAGGTCGCAACCGAACTGGGTTCCCACTTTTCTTCTGTTAACTCTGGTTCTCATCTTCCTCAATCCTTCCTTCTTCGTAAGCCTGTTCCTGAATCTTATCCTTAAGATTTCCGGGCTCATCTCCGTCTTCCCTATAACGATCCTTTCTCTCTTTCTGAACTTCAGTCTGCCCTGGCCCTCTGCGGGTCTACGGCGGCGGGCTCGGATGACGTTCATTATATGCTTCGCCATCTCCCTCCGTGCACGTCTCAGTATTTACTGTCTGTATAACCAGGTTTGGGAGTCGTCGTCCGTCCCTGAGGACTGGCTCGATGCCATTGTACTCCCTATTCGGAAACCAGGGTCTCTCGGTACGTCCCCTAAGGACTTCCGCCCTATTGCTCTCACGAGTTGTGTTTGCAAGCTCTTTGACCGTATGGTAAATGTCCGTCTGATGTGGTTCTTGGAACACCATCGCCACCTCTCTTCTTCTCAATTTGGTTTTCGCAAGTGCCGCAGCACGACTGATGTCCTGGTGAACTTGGAGATCTATATTCGTACTGCTTTTGCTGCGAAGACCTCCGTTGGTGCTGTCCTTTTTGACCTGGAAAAGGCTTATGACACGACTTGAAGATACCATATTCTGTCCCAACTTCGTTCTTTTGGCCTTCGTGGTAATCTCCCTCTCTTCCTTCAAAGCTTTCTCTCTCGTCGTACCTTTCGAGTCAGGCTTGGTGCCACTCTCTCTGCCTCTTTTCGGCAGTATGAAGGTGTGCCCCGAGGTAGTGTTCTGAGTACTACTCTGTTTTTCTGGTTGCCCTCAATGGTCTCCTTTCCTCCCTTCCTTCTGGCATCTTCTCCGCTCTTTATGTTGATGATCTTACTCTTTGCTGTCGGGGTGATAATTCGCCTCTCCTTCAACGGCGGCTTCAACTTGCGATTGATGCCGTGTCATCTTGGGCCACCAATCATGGCTTCAAGTTCTCTACTACTAAGACTTGTGCCATGACTTTTACTCGGAAGCGGGTCGTTCTTCGTCCCTCTTTGTCACTTTATGGTCATCCCCTTGAGTACAAAGATTCCACGAAGTTTTTGGGGTTATTCTTTGACGCTCGTTTGTCTTGGTCTCCCTATGTCTCTTACCTCCGTGTTGAATGCTCTAAGGCCCTTAACCTCCTTAAGGTTTTGTCCCATACTTCTTGGGGAGCGGATAGGCGCACGCTCCTCTATTTGCATTCCTCTCTCGTCCTGTCTAAACTCGATTATGGTTGCCCTGCTTACTTTTCTGCTTCTCCTTCTACTCTTCGCCGTCTTGATCCTTTGCACCATACTGGGTTGCGCCTCAGCTCTTGTGCTTTTCGTTCAACTCCTACCCTCAGCTTGTACGCTGACACTGGCTTTCTGTTTCTCCAGGATCGCCGTGATCGCTACAGTCTTCGCTATCTTCGCTTACTCTTATCTCGTAAAATTCGACATTCTTAGCCCCTGTCAGTTTGGCTTCCGCTCTCAAAAGAGTACCAACGATGCAATTATTAGTCTCCTTGATATAATTTACTCAGCCCTTGACAAAAATGAGTTTCCAATTGGACTCTTCATTGACCTGAGAAAGGCCTTTGATACTGTTAATCACGATTACCTCTTATGTAAACTCCATCATTATGGAATCCGAGGCCATGCACTGGACTATATCCAATCCTATCTTAGTGATAGACACCAATGTGTAGCCATCAATAATATAATCTCTCCCATTCTACCAATAACCGTTGGAGTGCCTCAGGGCAGCATCTTGGGACCCCTACTATTTCTTATATACATTAATGATCTGCCTAATGTCTCTAACATTCTGAAACCTATTTTGTTTGCTGATGATACTACCCTCATCTACTCCAACCCCAACCCACATACACTAAATGATGTTGTTAATAATGAACTAAAAAAAGTCCACTTATGGATGTCAACCAACAAACTAACACTTAACATAGAAAAGACCTACTACATCCTATTTGGAAGCAAATCTACAAATGCAATTCAGCTTCAGATTGACAATGTAAACATTAGCAATGAAAATGATGGAAAGTTTCTTGGCATATTCCTAGACAAGAGACTCAACTTCAGTACCCACATACAACACATAACTAAGAAAGTCTCTAAAACAGTTGGTATACTCTCCAAAATCAGATATTATGTTCCTAACTCTGCTCTCATCTCTCTATATTAATAATAATAATAATAATAATAATTTTTATTTAGGGAAAGGTACATACATAAAGAGATTTTACAAAGTTTGTTGGCTTTAAAGATAAGAGCTAGTACATACAATGCCTAAAGCCACTATTACGCAAAGCGTTTCGGGCAGATTATGATTATGCACTAATTTCGATTATGCACTAATCTATCCCTATCTCAACTATGGTATCTGTGCATGGGTTCAACCACTGCAATCCACCTCAAGTCCATCATCACCCAGCAAAAATCTGCTATCTGAATAATATCAAATTCTGCTTTCAGACAACACACAGCCCCCTTGTTTAACTCCCTAAACATGCTAAACATAATCTCACTCCACAAATTCTCTTGTGTCAACTACATTTACAAAACCCTGTTCTTAAATGCAAATCCTTGTCTGAAACTCTTCTTGGACAGATGTAATAGGACCCATTATCACCACACCAGAAATAAATATCTCTTTGATATCCCCAGAGTTAAACTTAATCTGTGTAAACACTCTATGCAAATAAAGGGACCCAGTTTATGGAACTCACTCCCTACTGAATTGAAAAGCTGTCCAACTTTTACATCATTCAAAATCAATACTAAAAAGTACATAATTTCATCTTTATAGTTTTTCACTTTTTGCCTTAAAATTGCACTGTATCAATTGCTACCCAATCTCCCAACCTTTATGTTCCCAATTTGAACATCTTTACCATCGTGATCATTGCTGTCTTCTTATATGTGCTGCCATTCTATTGTATGGTGTTTATAAATCTTGTTTATCTGTATCTTTTGCTACCCAGTCTCCCAATCTTTATGTACCCAATCTGAACATCTTTTCCATTGTGATCATTGCTGTCTTATATGTGCTGTCAATCTGCTGTATGGTGTCTATTAATCTTGTTTAAATTACTAATCAAGCTGTCAATGTAATCAATCAGAGCTTTAATATAACAATGTGCTTTAATATACTTACTTATCTCTCTCGTCTCATTTTTCTCTTGTAATGTATCTTTATCATTTATCAATTCTGATTGAAATTACCTACTTAAAATTATCTGCTAGATTAAGGACCTGCCCGAAACGCTGCGCGTACTAGTGGCTTTACAAGAATGTAAATACTGTACTATCCAATGTATTCTCACAAACCCAATGTACCTTCTTGTATATATATAAATAAATAAATAAAATAAATCTTGCGCGATCCTTACAGCATCCTCACTCTCGTCTCTATCGTACTTTGACTTTTACCCCTCGTGTAGTTCCTGTTCCTCTTCACCACCTTCCTCTTTCTGTCCGTTTGTCTCGCTTACAAGATTCTCTTTCGGTTCGTATTACCAATGTTTCTCCTCGTATTGTTCCATCCTTGCCCCCGTGGAGGGTCCCCCTTCCCAAATTTTGTACTTCTCTGACCCGCATCACTAAAGCTATTACCCCTCCTACAGTTCTGAAACGCCTCTTCATTGAGCACTTTTCTTCTCACTCCCACTCCATTCCCATCTGCATCGATGGGTCTTAGTCTGCTGACGGTGTGGGCTACTCTGTTGTTTTTCCTGACCACACTTATATGTGTCGCTTTCCTCCGGAGGCTAGCATCTTCACAGCAGAACTCTATGCTATTCTCTATGCTCTTCGTCTCCTGCTTTCCCGAGGGCAATCCTCCTTTGTGGTAGTAGTTGACTCTCGTAGTGCCCTCATGGCTTTAGGGTCCTTTAATCCAGTTCACCCGGTGGTCATCGAGATTCAACATTGGCTGTTTCTTATTTCCAGTAAATTTAAGTCGGTTGCGTTTTGCTGGGTTCCCAGTCATGTTGGTGTCTCTTTAAATGAGCGTGCTGATGCTGCCGCTAAGGACGCTATCCGCACTTGTCCCATCTCCTATAAAGGTGTTCCTTATTCCGACTTTTACCCAGTTATTCATGCCTCCATCCTTGCCCGATGGCAGAGTTGTTGGTCTTCTGTTATTAGTAACAAAACTGAACTATTTGCCTTGCTCCTTGCACTGAAATGTGTACAAGTCTCCAAACTTGATACATTAATTGTAAGTGACTCCTTATCATCCTTAAATGCTCTCAACTCTTTAAGACATAACTGTAACACGCTCGAGTCCGAAGCTAGACACAAATACAACAAAATTATTGAGGATGGTAACAGAGTCCTCTGCCTTTAAAGGAGCCGTTGAGTGTAACCTTGGATTGTCAATGAGCAATCTGAGAGCAGCAGTACACCGAGAACTCCAACAAGATCTTGTAGATCTGAGGCAAAGTGAAATTGACACCAGTAATTCTATCTATCATCATACTATCATGCAAGAGGAGCCACACATCTATGGATCATCCAATAAAATCAGCAGACTTCTAGATGTTACTACTGCTCGGCTTAGACTCGGTTACAAGTATCTCTGGGAATTCTCATTATCTGCTGATGTACACCTGACTAAATGTAAACTGTGTCAACAAAATTATTCGCACACCCTCCGTCACTATGTGATGGATTGCGAAAAGATACGTGAATTTAGAGACAATTCTATAACCAATGTTCCAGCAATGTGTAAATATTTCATTCAAAATGATCTGCTACCAGAAATTTTAGCCAAATATCCCCAGTTTGCTAACTGTAGGTAGTAACTGAGTGATTGCAACCTATCCACCGCTGCCCACTGGATGGGGGGCGGTGTGCAGGACAAACATAAATTGTGACACTAGCTCTCCACATATGTCAGTTGCTTAATTTAGAACCTGTACTTGAGGTCGATCTCGAACCCATTGTTGATGTGACGACTTATATTGAATTTTGTAACTAGCTTATCAAGATTGTAACTTGCTTAGCTAAATGAATTGTGGGGTTCAGTCCCTGAGCCCATTATGTGCCTCTGTAACCCTTTCCACTACCGCCCACAAGATGGGTATGGGGTGCATAATAAATGAACTAAACTAAAAAAAAATATTTCTATGATAAAAAGTATACCAACCGTTTTTTTGAGACTTTCTTGATTATGTGTTGTATGTATGTGGGTGCTGAAGTTGAGTCTCTTGTCTATGTATAGACCAAGAAACTTTCCATCATTTGTATTGCTGATGTTAACATTGTCTATCTAAAGCTGAATTGCATTTCTCGATTTACTTCCAAAGAAGATGTAGAAGTCTTTTTTCTGTTTGGGGAGAAAAACTCGCGCCTAGTGTGGGGGTACTTACTTATTATATTTAAAGATTTTAATACATATTTATATAATAAAATATAAATTATTATAGAATAGTATTAAATACTTATTTATGAATAAGTATTATGAACGTAAATGATAAGTTGTTACATATAAATAACTATAAATGCAGGTATAAGTATTGCATAAGTAAATGTAAGTATATAATTATTGCTAAGTATGAAGGTAAGTATTATATAGTATGTAAGTATAGCAGTCCATAAGTATAAAAGTATTACATGGTATGTAAGTATAGCAGTCCAAAAGTATAAATTTTTAGTTTAGTTCATTTATTATGCACCCCATACCCATCTTGTGGGCGGTAGTGGAAAGGGTTACAGAGGCACATAATGGGCTCAGGGACTGAACCCCACAATTCATTTAGCTAAGCAAGTTACAATCTTGATAAGCTAGTTACAAAATTCAATGTAAGTCGTCACATCAACAATGGGTTCGAGATCGACCTCAAGTACAGGTTCTAAATTAAGCAACTGACATATGTGGAGAGCTAGTGTCACAATTGATATGTTTGTCCTGCACACCGCTCCCCATCCAGTGGGCAGCGGTGGATAGGTTACAATCACTCAGTTACTACCTACAGTTAGCAAACTGGGGATATTTGGCTAAAATTTCTGGTAGCAGATCATTTTTAATGAAATATTGACACATCGCTGGAACATTGGTTATAGAACTGTCTCTAAATTCACGTATCTTTTCGCACTCCATCACATAGTGACGGAGGGTGTGCGAATAATTTTGTTGACACAGTTTACATTTAGTCAGGTGTACATCAGCAGATAATGAGAATTCCCAGAGATACTTGTAACCGAGTCTAAGCCGAGCAGTAGTAACATCTAGAAGTCTGCTGATTTTATTGGATGATCCATAGATGTGTGGCTCCTCTTGCATGATAGTATGATGATAGATGGAATTACTGGTGTCGAGTGCATGGGGGGGAGTTGTGTAAAACCCTGGTTTGTGCCTCGGAGAGGTTGCAGGATCCAGTAAGTTCAGTAGAACTTCGGTTTCAACTCCTTTTACCATGTCGTAACTCAGTCGATTAAGGCAGCGTCTGGGATGCTCTCGGACGCAGGTTCGAATCCTCGTCACGGCCCTTGTGGATTTGTTCATTTACTGGTATCGATTTCACTTTGCCTCAGATCTCAGATCTACAAGATTTTGTTGAAGTTCTCGGTGTACTGCTGCTCTCAGATTGCTCATTGATAATCCAAGGTTATACTCAACGGCTCCCTTAAAGGCAGATTCTTTGGCTAACTTATCAGCTCTATCATGCATTCGGAGGCCAACATGAGATGGAGACCACATGAAATGGACTCTGTTACCATCCTTAATAATTTTGTTGTATTTGTGTCTAGCTTCGGACACGAGCATGTTACAGTTATGTCTTAAAGAGTTGAGAGCATTTAAGAATGATAAAGAATCACTTACAATTAATGTATCAAGTTTGGAGACTTGTACACATTTCAGTGCAAGAAGCAAGGCAAACAGTTCGGTATGAAGGGTAGAGGCCCAGTTGTTTATGCGGACTCCCCACTCAAAATTTAAGCCATCACCCATTGTTAGGACAAATGCACTTTCCATCAATTTTATCGCTGATGTTAACATTGTGTATCTGAAGCTGAATTGCATTTGTTGATTTGCTTCCAAATAAAATGTAGGTCTTTTCTATGTTTAGCGTGAGTTTGTTGGTTGACGTCCACAAGTGGACTTTTTTTAATTCATTGTTTACAACTGTTACGGAAATCTCCTTGTTTAGGCAAGGTGATCCTGCCTATTCCTTTACCGCCTATTCAACAACATATCTTCATACTTAAGTAAAAGAAGCTGCAACCCATCCTCGACTCAAGTCCATTACATTCAGCAGTCAACCCCACAGACGCATTTATAAATTTTAACTTGCTGTTTATTCAAAACGGGAATTTTCTCAAGTATAAATTAATATTATAATATATTAGCATATTGTGTATATATAGGCATAGGTTAGGTGTTTAGGTTCTGTTGGCGATTATTTGTATTTGTAGTAGGTGAGTGAAGCATTTATAGCGTTGTGATTCGAACAAAATTCGTCAGTGAAGCACTTGTTCCGGATATGTTCGAACGTCAGCAGTTGTGAGTCGTGTGTAAACCGCTTTTCATTCATAAACAGGGGGTTTGGCGGGTGCATGGAATCACTTTTGGATCTTTGTTTGGAGGACGGGCTGGGCCAACACCACTCGCCGGTCGACCAAATGAACCACTAGTTAAGACTGCCGGCGATAGTTACCTGCACATCAGCGCCCCCTACACGAGGCCTGGCCGCCTATATAAGCAGCTCACCACTGGCCAGATCTCACTTCCTGTTGACAGTACACAGCAGTACACGAGTGAAGCAGTACACAGTTACTCCCTCAGTTGCTCTTTTTAGTACAGTGCGACCATGTCCCCCAGGATATGACTTTCCTAACCATCCTTCTGAAATTATTAACGTCAGAAGGACACAGTGATCTCGTAGCAAGAGCAAGGAAAATTGCTGAAGATGACAGGAATAATAAACCAGAGGATAACCCTATTCACAATGAACCACTGTGGCAAATTGCAGGAAACGGAAAGGCAAACAAACGAAGAACAACCAAAGAACCCCCAAAGAAACCAATTTAGAAGTCAGCCAGAACCCAAGAGCAGCCCCCAAACCAATGCCAAGGACTATCTTCAAAGCAAAAAAATAGATGGTCCCACTTATGCTTGCAATGCCGCACTGGGAAAAGGATCATCCAGGATCAGATCTCAGAGCCAAACCTGATATTAGAGGCAGATATAACATATCCACAGCTAATCCAAATATAACTACAAACCTCAGGAATACAGACGACCTAGTTGAACTAAAACCAGAGGAAAAAAATCGCCAAAATGATAGTACATTTCCCGGTTGAAGTTCATGCAGACTCTTAGAATGCCCAAATGTCACAATGGCGGAAAGATGTAAACACAACAATGTAGAAACAAGACAGGTTCTCGTAACAATAAGAACCTCGCATTAACAGTCTTAATATTGGGATTTATGACCAATTCAGTCTAAGGCTGTACAATCCAGAGCCCCATGCGCTGTTACAGATTCAGATGTCGGCGCTTCGGCCACCATAAAGATGCCTGCGGAGGCCCGGAACGATGTGGAGTATGCAGCGAGCTCCACAACACCGACATATGCAAGATCCTGCATAAAGAAGGCAAACAAACGGAAAGGCAAATGTCCAGGCTGCTGGGATACACATCACGCCTGCAACAAACGATGTCCAGAAAGGGTAAAAAGAATAAAAGCTTTCGGATGTACCCAGCAACCCAAAGTCAACTTCTAGACCACAATCGACCAGACCCTCGGTAAAAAACCAGTGGTACACTCCTCGACAAGTCCGAAGAAACAAATCGGCAACAGACTAATGCACAAATTCCTTCTAGTCTGAGCAAGAACAGGGCCTCCAATAACTGGAGAAAACAAAGCACTACTCCACAAGGCAACTGTGACGGACTTCGGCGCCATCTACCATCCGGGTGCCGAACTATACAAGTCGACCCTCCCAGTAATCATAGCTTCCCATCTTTTAGTCTGCCAGGCTGAAAGGTGACGAGAGACCAGAGGCAGGCAAGGGAAGGCAGTGGAGTCGGGACAGTGGAAGACAGAGGTTAACGTGGATGGACTAGCCAAGTGGGCTGGTCGAGCGCTGTGGACTCCGGTTTTGAAAGGTACTAACCAGTGGGGCTGGTCGGGTGTTGCTGGCTTTGTTGCCAGGGCGTACCAGCGAGTGCCCAAAGAAGACCTCGGCAGAAACACTGTGATTGTCAACCGTGAAGCAGGCTAGCGTAAGGGCTAGCAACTCCAATCCGTTTGACCACCCATAGCGTTGTATATATATTATATATGGATTCTTACGGTGATGGGAAATAATAACGGGATATTTTAATTGTCTTTCTTTTAATATTACCTTTTAAACATTACACTACATATCCATCAAGATTAGAGTCCTCTGAACTTCTGATCTAAAATAGAGCCAAAATTAAATACTACGAAGATAAATTTGCCCAAATGAAGGGCAACGTTAAGAAAACATGGAGCACAATTTAACAAATATTGAGATCAAAAAAAATTTAAATAACAAACCAATACTCCTGTCCAATAACAATGGTCAGCTTACAGCCTCTGACACTGCTATAGAGTTCAATCGGTTCTTTTCTCCCATTGGGTGATCCCTTGCAAATGATATTCCATCTTCCAGTACTGATGTTTAGGACTATCTTACAGGTAAATACCCCTCACTGTCTGGCCCATTGCCTTTTGCCTGTTTTGATTATTCTTTCGTCCTTCTTTTGTTTTGACGTCCGGGTGTTTGAGGAGGCATACTCTTGCACCCGTAAAACTGTAGTACCCAACGTCTCGAGCGAGGGGACCCTTTTATTGTCAATCCCCCTTTCGTCACTGAACCCGCTCTCGACGGACTCATGGTTCTTAAGGTGGCGTTTGTGGGCGTATATTCACGACGCACCCCTGGGGGTCCCCGGCAAGATCGGCGATAGCTTCTTGTTGGGTGTCCTGCCTCTAATTGTGGCTCCATGGTGGGTGTGGGGGCACATTCGTGAATGAAAGTTTTCCCTCGTTTTCATGGCAGATAATGTTTCCCTTGTTCCTTCTCAGGCTCGTGGGGTGGGCGACCAAGCCCCCGAGTCGGACTGTGCTGGAAGATCAGGCCCTGTAGCCCCTGCTGCATTGGGCCCCGACGACCTGACTACTCCCCTCAGCTCCCCTCCCTCCTCTGCGGTAGGGTCGAGTCCCCAGCCCCCAGTGGTGACCACCTCGTCCCCTGGCACGGCTCGGTCTCTCATTGTGACTACTGCGCCTCTTACCCCCATGAACTCCGGGGGTTCTCAACGCCGTTCCCGCCACGGCCGCACTCGCACGATTCCTTCCCGTAATAATACTTACAACGCCTTGTTTGGTCCCGCTACGTGGGCTAAATACTTTGATCTCCACCATCTGGATTACTCTCCTCCAGACGATTTCTCCCTCCATAAACACCTTGTTGATTCAGTAGATGCCTCTGTTACTTTCAACTCCACCAGTTACGGTGGAGTTAGGCAGATGGATCTACAATTTCCTGACCAACAGAACCCAATGTGTAATAGTCAACAAAATAAAATCCAGCCCATCAACCGTGAAGAGCTCAGTCCCCCAGGGTACTGTGCTTGCTCCAGTACTTTTTCTCATCCTCATATCGGACATAGACAAGAACACAACCTATAGCACTGTATCATCCTTTGCAGATGACACTAGGATCTTCATGAGAGTAGGCAACATAGAAGACACGACAAACCTCCAGTCAGATGTAGATCAGGTCTTTCTATGGGCTACAGAAAATATGGTGTTTAACGAAGATAAGTTCCAGCTCATGCGCTATGGAAAAAATGAAAATATAAAAACGGAAACCACGTACAAAACTCGGGCAAATCATGACATAGAACGAAAAGGCAATGTAAAGGATCTGGGTGTACTGATGTCGGAAGACCTTACATTTTAAAGAACACAATAAAGTAGCAGTCACAACTGCCAGAAAAATGACAGGTTGGATAACAAGAACTTTTCACACTAGAGATGCTATACCGATGATGACACTTTTCAAAAAGCTTGTGCTCTCTAGAGTGGAGTACTGCTGCACAATGACCGCCCCTTTCAAAGCTGGAGAAATTGCCGACCTGCAGAGCGTGCAGAGATCCTATACTGCTAGAATTCACTCAGTAAAACACCTAAACTCTTAGGACCGACTAAAGAGCCTAAATCTGTACTCCCTTGAGCGCAGGCGGGAGAGATATATAATAATTTACACGTGGAAAATAATTGAGGGGCTGGTCCCAAACCTGCACACAGAAATAACATCACATGAGACCAGAAGACATGGCAGGATGTGCAGAATACCCCCGTTGAAAAGCGGAGGTGCAACAGGTACTCTGAGAGAGAACTCTATCAACATCAGAGGCCCGAGACTGTTCAACACGCTTCCGCTACACATAAGGGGCATAACTGGCACACCCCTCACAGTGTTCAAGAGAGAACTGGATAAGCACCTCCAAAGGATACCTGATCAACCAGGCTGTGACTCATACGTCAGGCTGCGAGCAGCCGCGTCCAACAGCCTGGTTGATCAGTTCAGCAACCAGGAGGCCTGGTCGACGACCGGGCCGCGGGGACGCTAAGCCCCGGAAGCACCTCAAGGTAAGGTAACGGTACGCGTGTCGTCGCTGCTCCTTCTCAGGATGCAGCTACTCACTTAGCCGCTTTGTCCTGCATTGGAGAGACCCCTGTTCGGGTCTCCAAGAACGCTCGGTTAAATGCCAGTGTTGGCACTGTTCTCCTCCCACACCATGTTGCAACTGGTGTTTGGGACGTCAAAGATTGCCATGAGGATATTAAACATATCCTCGAAGCCCAAGGCCATTCTGTCCTCCAGGTGGACACGTTTACTCGACCCCTTTCGTGGTCTTCGCCGTCAGCCCCTTCGAGTTGTAAAAATCGCCTTTGATAGTAGGGCCCTTCCATCCTCTATTATTCTTGCTGGTGCCAGATGTCAGCATGCTCTTTCGTTCAGGAGTACATTCCCTCTCCTAGACTATGCAATAAGTGTTGGAAGTTCGGGCACGGTGTCCTGAAGGAAGGAAGGAACTATCAAGGGGAAAGTGCCAAGTCATTACGACTATATAGCACTGGGAAAGGGTCAAGATAAGGATTTTGGAATGGGACGGGGGAGGGAAGGAGTGGTGCCCAACCACTTGGACGGTCGGGAATTGAACGCCGACCTGCATGAAGCGAGACCGTCGCTCTACTGGTGTCCTAAAATGCACCAGTACTGTGTATCTGTGCCCCTTGTGTGGGGACGATAGTCATTCTAAGTCAGAGTGCACTTCTCTCCAGGCTCGCTGCCTCAATTGCGGTGAAGCCCACCCTACCTTCTCACGCTCGTGTATGCACTACAAACTCGAAGAAGCCGTCCCCAACTTGAACCATCGTGATCGTCTGTCTTTTCCTGAAGCGAGACGCCAAGTTCGTCGTCTCACCCCTTTCGCGGGCGTCTCCTACGCTCGCCTGTTGCGTTTTACCTCTCCTCGTCCTTCCCGTCTTCATCAGTCTCACAACCATTTCCAGGCCTTAAACCCGACCACACCCACCACCTCCTTCCCTATTCCTTTGCCTCCTGTCCCGCATAGTCTCCCTCCCGGTTCTCCATCTGGGGTTTCCCCCCTTTCCTACCTAGTCCACCATATCTCCTTTGTCTTCTTCCCCATCTCCCCCCACTCTTTCTTCCCGACCCCCCCCCAGTCTCTTGACCCTCCACGCCACCTGTCTGTCCAGGCTGATATCCATCATCCTCCCAGCAATCTTCCTGTTATTCGCTACCGCTCCTCTTCTCCTGCTGAGACCACTGAGTCTCCCGGTATGTTGTTACTGGAATACCTGTCTCTTCGAGTCAGAAACGTAAGCCTGGCTACGGCTACTCTCCTTCCTCTCCAGCGGGTAAGAAGGCTTCGCTTTCTTCCTCACCCCCTCCCTCTGACTCTGTCACTACATCCATTCCCATTTCAGTGGTCGAACCCCCTGTCACAGATATGGAGGTTACTTTCACTCCCTGATTCCTTTTCTGTTGCTGCCCTTGCTGAGGTGCACTCCCTGCCTTCTGCCCCCCTTTCCTCCTCCAACTGTCCTTGCCTGCCCCTCTCAGTTGTCTCCTCCTCCTCCGGACCCCGTCAGTCCGCCTCTGGTCTGTCCTCTTGCTCCCTTCCCTCTCTCCTTACTAAGTTTACCCATGCTCCTAACCCTGATTTTGCCGACCCTGCTCCCGATCCTGACCCTGATCCTGAGATGCTTTAATAAACTGTTCTTCTATACCTTTATTTCTTTCTTGTTCTCTGCTACTGTCATTCTCTTTGATAATGTTTATTCTTCAGTGGAATATTCGTGGCTTTTATGCCAACTTTCATGAACTCCAACTTCTAATTACACAGTTTACACCGCTTTGTGTTTGTCTCCAGGAACCAATGCTTGGTGCTCGTCCTGGTCACTTTCGTGGTTATTCCTTTCTTTCTCCCCCCCCCCCTCTCTTGCTAAGCCCCATAACTCTACTGCTCTCTTAATTCGTTCTGATACTCCCTTCGTCCCCCTACTTCTTCCGTCCCCTATCCATTGTTCTGCTGCCCGTGTTTTTGTAGGTAAATGGTATACAGTCTGTTCCATTTATCTCTCTCCAAATGTCCCTCTTTCCCTTCCTGATCTTAAGCACCTCCTGGACTCCTTAACAGAGCCGGTGCTCCTTTTGGGTGATTTCAACTGTCGACATTCCCTCTGGGGTAATGTTCTGACAAACACCCGAGGCCGTCTTCTCAAACCGTTCGTCCTCGCTTCTTCTCTATCTCTTCTGAATTCTGGTGAGCCCACTCATGTGGACTCTCGCACTCGCACCCTTTCTTGTCTTGATCTTTCTCTCTGCTCGTCGTCCCTTTACTTAGATTTCACGTGGCAGGTTCTTGATGACATCTATAACAGTGATCATTTCCCCATCCTCGTTTCCTTTTTCTCTTTCCACCCTCCCCTTTCCTTCCCTAGGTGGCAGTTTGCCAAGGCTGACTGGTGCCTATTCACTCTCCGTGCTACTCTCTCTGACCTCTCCTCTCTGCCTCTTCCTCGCGCCCTCCTCCTTTTTTATGACACTGTCTTCAACGCTGCCCTCCACTCTATTCCTCGCTCTCCCCCCCGGGGCACACGGAAGTGTGTTCCCTGGTGGAATGCGGACTGTGCTCGGGCTGCCCGCTGTAAGCGTGCAGCCTGGAAAAAACCGCCGCCGGCAGACGGCTGATTCTATTATTCTGTTTCGGAAGGCAAGTGCGGTGGCCCGTAGGACAATCCGTACTGCTAAACGTGAGAGTTGGAAATCTGATGTTTCCACCATTACGTCCGATACTCCTCTACCGCAGATCTGGAAGAAGATCCGCAAGATTGCGGGTAAGTTCGTTCCAGATGTCTCGCCGGTTCTCCATCTCCGTGGTACTCTTGTGGCGGATCCAGTGCAGGTCGCAACCGAACTGGGTTCCCACTTTTCTTCTGTTAACTCTGGTTCTCATCTTCCTCAATCCTTCCTTCTTCGTAAGCCTGTTCCTGAATCTTATCCTTAAGATTTCCGGGCTCATCTCTGCCTTCCCAATAACGATCCTTTCTCTCTTTCTGAACTTCAGTCTGCCCTGGCCCTCTGCGGATCTACGGTGGCGGGCTCGGATGACGTTCATTATGAGATGCTTCGCCATCTCCCTCCGTGCACGTCTCAGTATTTACTGTCTGTATAACCAGGTCTGGGAGTCGTCGTCCGTCCCTGAGGACTGGCTCGATGCCATTGTACACCCTATTCGGAAACCAGGGTCTCTCGGTACGTCCCCTAAGGACTTCCGCCCTATTGCTCTCACGAGTTGTGTTTGCAAGCTTTTTGACCGTATGGTAAATGTCCGTCTGATGTGGTTCTTGGAACACCATCGCCACCTCTCTTCTTCTCAATTTGGTTTTCGCAAGTGCCGCAGCACGACTGATGTCCTGGTGAACTTGGAGATCTATATTCGTACTGCTTTTGCTGCGAAGACCTCCGTTGGTGCTGTCCTTTTTGACCTGGAAAAGGCTTATGACACGACTTGAAGATACCATATTCTGTCCCAACTTCGTTCTTTTGGCCTTCGTGGTAATCTCCCTCTCTTCCTTCAAAGCTTTCTCTCTCGTCGTACCTTTCGAGTCAGGCTTGGTGCCACTCTCTCTGCCTCTTTTCGGCAGTATGAAGGTGTGCCCCGAGGTAGTGTTCTGAGTACTACTCTTTTTCTGGTTGCCCTCAATGGTCTCCTTTCCTCCCTTCCTTCTGGCATCTTCTCCGCTCTTTATGTTGATGATCTTACTCTTTGCTGTCGGGGTGATGATTCGTCTCTCCTTCAACGGCAGCTTCAACTTGCGATTGATGCCGTGTCATCTTGGGCCACCAATCATGGCTTCAAATTCTCTACTACTAAGACTTGTGCCATGACTTTTACTCGGAAGTGGGTCGTTCTTCGTCCCTCTTTGTCACTTTATGGTCATCCCCTTGAGTACAAAGATTCCACGAAGCTTTTGGGGTTATTCTTTGACACTCGTTTGTCTTGGTCTCCCCATGTCTCTTACCTCCGTGTTAAATGCTCTAAGGCCCTTAACCTCCTTAAGGTTTTGTCCCATACTTCTTGGGGAGCGGATAGGCGCACGCTCCTCTATTTGCATTCCTCTCTCGTCCTGTCTAAACTCGATTATGGTTGCCCTGCTTACTTTTCTGCTTCTCCTTCTACTCTTCGCCGTCTTGATCCTTTGCACCATACTGGGTTGCGCCTCAGCTCTGGTGCTTTTCGTTCAACTCCTACCCTCAGCTTGTACGCTGACACTGGCTTTCTGTTTCTCCAGGATCGCCGTGATCGCTACAGTCTTCGCTATCTTACGCGATCCTTACAGCATCACCACTCTCGTCTCTATTGTGCTTTGACTTTTACCCCTCCTGTAGTTCCTGCTCCTCTTCACCACCTTCCTCTTTCTGTCCGTTTGTCTCGCTTACAAGATTCTCTTTCAGCTCATATTACCAATGTTTCTCTTCGTATTGTTCCATCCTTGCCCCCGTGGAGAGTCCCCCTTCCCAAATTTTGTACTTCTCTGACCCGCATCACTAAAGCTTTTACCCCTCCTACAGTTCTGAAACGCCTTTATCTTGAGCACTTTTCTTCTCACTCCCACTCCGTTCCTATCTTCACCGACGGGTCTAAGTCTGCTGACGGTGTGGGCTACTCTGTTGTTTTTCCTGACCACACTTATGTGTCACCTTCCTCCGGAGACTAGCATCTTCACAGCAGAACTTTATGCTATTCTCTCTGCTCTTTGTCTCCTGCTTTCCCGGTGTCCTTTGTGGTAGTAGTTGACTACTACCACAAAGTAGTAGTCAGTTGACTACTACCTACTAGTAGTTGACTAGTAGTATCCTCCTTTGTGTTAGTAGTTGACTCTCGTAGTGCCCTCAGGGCTTTAGGGTCCTTTAATCCAGTTCACCCGGTGGTCATCGAGATTCAACATTGGCTGTTTCTTATCTCCAGTAAATTTAAGTCGGTTGCGTTTTGCTGGGTTCCCAGTCATGTTGGTGTCTCTTTAAATGAGCGTGCGGATACTACCACTAAGGAAGCTATCCACACTTGTCCCATCTCCCGTAAAGGTATTCCTTATTCCGACTTTTACCCAGTTATTCATTCCTCCATCCTTGCACGTTGGCTGGGTTGTTGGTCTTCTGTTATTGGTAACAAACTGTGTACTCTTAAGAGTCGTGTGTCCCAGTGGCCTTCCTCCTGCTACCATAACCGGCGTTGGGAAACGGTTCTGGCTAGGTTACGTATTGGCCATACCAGTTTAACTCACGGTCACTTAATGGAGCGCCGCCCTGCTCCTTATTGTCCAAATTGCATTGTCCCTCTTATGGTCGTGCATGCCCTTCTTAAATGTCCTGACTTCCAGGACGAGCGTGTGTCTTGTTTTCCGACCGTCCCCCGCGGTCGCTTGTCCCTCGATAGAATTCTTGGCTACTCGGTTACTTTTGATATCGTTCTCCTTACGCATTTCTGTTCTCGTATTGGCATGCTTGGTGATATTTAGCGCCCTCTGATTATCCCGCATGTTTGATGGTGCTACATAACTTTCCCGGTTTGGTGCCTTCTATTGATAATTACTTACTTACAGGTAACTATCCACAGTCTCTGTACCTAACGCCTGCAAATTCCACTGATGTTAATGAGATAATCCTTTTCCTTAAAACCAAGTCTAGTGCCCTTGAGGAGATACCAACTTTAATTTACAAAAAGGCCTCTAGATCTTTAGCCCCTGCCATTGTATTGCTCTTCAACAAGTCACCTGAACTCCAAACCTTTCCAGATATTCTGAAAAAAGCGAGAGTAACCCCTGTCCACAAATGTAGTGATCTCACAGATGTTAACAACGACAGACCTATATCAATCCTGCCAAACTTGTCAAAAATATTTGAAAAAGTAATCTACAAGCAGCTTTACTCTTATCTAACCAAACTCAATATACTTATCTCTTGTCAATATGGCTTCAGACCCAAAAAAAGTACTAACGATGCACTTATTAGTATGATTAATGTTGGGATTGAGTACTACAGATGTTGGAGGTAGCATGTTTGGAGCAGATGCTCTTTTGTTTATGATCTTGTTAATAATATTTCATGTACCTGATAATGTTTTGTTGTTGTTACTGGCGGAGAATAAAAACCATGTGGACGAAGATTGTTTGTCTGACCAAAACCATAACAATTAACTTGATACATTCAGCTCTTGATTAAAAATGAGTTCTCTGTTGGGTTATTTGTGGACCTGCGTAAGGCTTTTGACACTGTCAACCACCAAAACCTTCTTCTTAAATTACATCATTATGGAGTCAGAGGACACTCCCTACAATACCTTCAGTCTTACCTTACTGACAGGCTCCAGTATGTTTCTGTGAATAATTCAATTTCTCCCACCCTACCCATCAACATGGGTGTTCCTCAGGGCAGCATACTTGGCCCTCTCCTCTTTCTCATCTACATTAATGACCTTCCAAATGCCTCCCAACACCTCAAACCAATTCTATTTGCTGACGACACAACCTTCATTTACTCCAGTCCTTACCCCCTTGCTCTAAATGTCAGTGAATTCTGAGCTAAATAAAGTCCATCTTTGGCTAACTGCCAACAAACTCACCCTTAATATTGACAAAACTTTCTATATTTTGTTTGGCAATAAATCCTCAAATCAAATAAATATCGGGGTAAACAATACCCAAATTTGTAACTAAGTAGATGGCAAATTCCATGGTGTTCTCATTGACCACAAGCTAAATTTCCAGGGACACATTCTAAATATATCAAAAAAGTTAAAAAAGCTGTTGGCATTCTATCTAAGATCAGATATTATGTACCTGGCCCTGCCTTGGTGACGCTCTATTCTTCTCTCATCTATCCTTATCTCAACCATGGTATTTGTGCTTAGGATTCTACTACCCAAAATCATTTATGTCCTCTAATTACTCAACACAAAGCTGCTATTAGGACAATATCTAACTCTCGCCCCAGACATCACTCGGTACCCCTACTCAAATCTCTGAATATGTTAGATATTAAGTCTCTGCACTTCCTCTCATGTGTATTATATATATATATATATATATATATATATATATATATATATATATATATATATATATATATATATATATATATATATATATATATATATATATATATATATATATATATATATATATATATATATAACAGATCCTATGAGTACCACACCAGAAAGAAATACCTATTTGATATTCCAAGAGTACGACTTAGTCAAACTAGAAATGCTTTACAAATCAAGGGACCTCGAATGTGGAATGACCTTCCCAATTATGTTAAAGACTGTACCTCTCTCAACCAGTTTAAGATAAAACCTAAGTACCAGTACTACCTAATTAACTCCCTGTAACCTACCTCACCCCCAAAATGTCAACCCATGTCTTCTATTTTAAACAATGCTGTTTGTTGACCAAATTGTATTCTGTTATTTTCTGCCATGTTCCCCCCCCCCTCTTTTTCCATTTTTTCCTTATTTTTTCTCAACACAATTTATATTTTAATCTCAATTAGTATTAAGTTTTAGTCTTAGTGTTTTTCCTGCCCGAAACGCTTTGCGTAATAGTGGCTTTAGGCATTGTATGTACTAGCTCTATCTATAAATCCATCAATGTTTGTATCACACCTTGTATGTATGTACTTTACTTGAATAAACATTTGAATTTGAATTTGAAATTGAGTAGGATCACAGTTTACAAGAAACCCGGTTACGAAGGGTTCGTAACAGCAACAACAACAGAATAGATCAAGGCAGCAAAACGAATATACCTGCTATTGCCTCCAAGACCTCCCAAGCAGAAATGATGATCCCTACATCATCAAATACCCCAGTAGCTGGATGTAGCAAGACGCTTCAACCCAACCAAGAGTCTCCTCACCCACCAAGAAAAAAGTCTCCACTCCAGCCAATAAGACACAAGCCGTCGGGAAAATCAGCACTGTAGCACCATGGACTCAGTGATTCCACTATAACAGAATAATGGACAATCTCAAGATTTTACAATGGAATATTCAAGGATTCACAAACACTCAGAGCAGTGATTCTCAAGGACAAGATTGATATTGTTCTACTTCAAGAAACACTCACCTGGACTGAAAGAAATATCAATATCCCAGGATATCAAGGTTACCACTGCCCAATTGCACAAGGTGGCACCAGAGGCATTTCAATTCTAGTAAGAAATCATATCAATGCCATGGCAATCACAGACCTGCCCAACTGTGGCGAGAACGTCGAAATTATGGGAGTTAATCTCACTTTGTGGAACTCAGTGCTGTCCATCTTCAATGTATACAGGAGTCATAGAAAACACGACATGAATCTCTCTGCAATCTTTGAAATAGCAGTTACTACACCTATCATCATCTCTGGCGACTTCAACGCTCATAGTGAATTATTACTTGAATCACCAAGAACCGACGCCAACGGAAGACATATTGAACACCTTTTGGATGAAGTGCCTAAAATCAGTCTGCTTAACTCGATGGAACCAACCCACATTGGTGGGGGGGGGGAGCTGGCTCGTACGTTTGTCTCCACCAGTATTTATGAGTTATGTCATTGGTCAGTGGATCATGTTCTGACTAGTGACCACTTTGCTACAAAAACAGTTGTTAATATAGCACTACCTCCTAGACCTCCAGCTCCCGAGCCCGGATAGGACTTTATCAAGGCAGATTGGACGAAGTTTCAGGAAGCTCTCGAAACTTGGCACCAAAACTACACTCCTCCTGACAACACCGAAGAAATGGAAAAAGATTTAGTAAATGCAATACATAGAGCAGCAAATCACGCCATCCCCAAGAGGAAAACAATTACCCAACAACATAAGGACCATTGGTATTACTGTGATAGGATCAAAGAGCTACATAACAGACTAAATTGCGCACGAAAGAATTTCAGAAGAGATAGAACCGAAGCTAATCTAGGACTTCTTAGAGCTGTCCGAGATCATGTGCACGAAGAAACAGCAAAAAATCAGAGAAGAAAAATGGCTCGAGTGGTGGGCCAAGCTAAATCAGCATACATCCTTGGGCGACATCTAGAGACAGATCAACAAGGCCAAAGGAAAATCGCCTCCTGCTCCGCCGCATCATGTTCATCCAGAGCAAGAAGCAGAAAGGTTAGCAAATCTATTTGCTTCAAGAGCCAGTTCCACTCAACTTCCTCAAGCAACTCTGACTCACCAACAAAGACTTCAAGCAGCAAGATGGAAAAAATAGATGATGATTTAGCCTTACCTGACGAACTAGACCAACCTTTCAATCTGAAAGAACTCAGAAGCGCCACAAAGAAAACTAAAAATACAGCTCCAGTCGAGGACAAAATCACTTACAACATGCTGGCCAAGCTAGGAGAAAAGGGTGAAGAAGTCTTCTTGAATCACAGCAACAGAGTATGGGTGACAAGAACTCGACCACTCTCTTGGAACAGGGCAATTATAGTTCCCATTCCAATACCTAAAGACCCAGGAAATCCAAGACCCATCTCATTAACAAGCTGTCTGGCCAAAACTGCAGACAGAATGGCTCTTAATCGAATTGAATGGAAAGCCAATCCACTACACCAAAATATGCTTGCTTACAGAAAAGGTGTTGGAACCACAGAATGCCTTACCTCCCTCCTGGATCAAATCAATGACAAACCTGGAATCCTTATTTTTCTAGACCTTGAAAAAGTCTTCGAGTTAGCCATTACTCCAGCTACACTGTGCTGCCTTGTGGATAAGGAAATCAAAGTACACGCTCTTGCCTTTGCCAAAGGAAGCCTGCTTAACCGAGAAGCTAAAGTCAAATTCCAAGGAAAAACATCGACCTCAAAGAGGCTGGAAAATGGAACTCCGCAGGGAGGAATACTAAGCCCCTTCCTCTTCAACTGTCTCATGGAACAATTCATGAAGCTCAAGTTACCAAAAGCCAAACTGCTTAACTATGCAGACGACTTTTTGATCATCATTAATGACAAAGGCGCAAGAAACTATGCACAAAAATGCCTTGATATTATCAGCAGGGAAGCGGAACGCATAGCAGTGAAAATAAACAGCAATAAAACAAAAGCAATGGCCGTTAAAATGAGAACTCAAGACATCAGACTCGCAATACAAGGACAAGAAATTGAGTGGGTTACCTCTTTTCAATACCTAGGAGTCATAATAGACAACCAGTTGAAATTCACTCAAGAAATTAAATATCTTCGGCAACGTTGTAAAGCCAGAAACTCAGCTTTGCGCTCGCTGACCAGTCTTAGAGAGGGTGCATCTCTACCAGTACTCAAAATGTACTACGTTCAAACAGTTAGGTCACTCATTGACTATGCTGCTCCTGCTCTTACATCCCTCAGTGATAACCAGTGGGAGAAACTGGAAGTGTCTCAAAATGATGCCCTCAGAACAATGCTGGGAGCACCTATATGGACGCGTCGAGAGAATCTAAGAATGGAAACCAACTTACCAGCATTAGAAAACAGGATCAAACAAAGGATAGCCACCATAACAGCAAAACATGTTGGAACCCCCGCTAGACTGTCAATCAAAGACAGCATACACAGATCGTCTCAGAGAAACCTTCAATTTAGAACAAGTGCATGGACGGATAATCTGGTCAAGATTCTAGAGAAAGTGGACTTGAAATGGAACATTAAAAACAAAGGGGAAGATAGACCATATCAACACTTTCGGCAGCCTCCTCCATGGGAAGAATCGAGTCTGAAGATAATCATTGAAGAATTACCAATTAAAAAATCAGCATGTGACTCGCAGAGGCTCAAAACAGTCATGGAACAACAAATGAAAACCATCTCAAGACCTACAACGACTCACATCTTCACAGATGGATCAGTTGATCAAGAAAGAAGTTCTGCTGGGGCAGCAGTTTACACTAACAACCATGAAGCTTACTGGAGCACGAATAGTGGGTGCTCAACATTGCAAACAGAATTATATGCCCTGAAGGAGGCTATAAACTATACAATTGAGAATAATTTACATGATGTCATCATTCATACCGACTCTAAATTTTCGCTCCAGGCATTGTTATCCAGTCAGCACACATATAATATACAACTCCTCACAGAAATTCATCATATAGGAAAAGAAGCCCATAATCTAGGGCTGTCAATCACCCTAAATTGGATACCAAGTCACATTGGCATAGATGGTAATGAAAAAGCAGACTCACTAGCAAAAACTGCCACTGCTCTACCTGTTGTACAAGTTCAAATACCTCCAAGTTTTTTACAGATTAAGGAGCAAATCAAGAAGAAAATACTCCCAACTCTCAAAAGTCGCCAAAGTAGCGGAAGGAAGATCCACTGCGATATGGTACGAACAAGCCACTGGGTACTCCTCTTTCAAGCATGACAAAAAGATATCCAGAGACATTGCAGTAGCCATACACTGTGACGATAATCTCTTTCAAGAGAGATTGAGCCTGCTCTTCCCTACTTCAAGTTACGTCCAAAATACAAGTATAAGATGCTACATTCAAGATACGTCACCAGTAGCACAAAACGTTTTGACCAGGAGGCAAAACGTACCCAATTCCCCCCACTCCACACACCCTCCACACGCCGGCTCGTCATCAAACCAGCTAACTACCCTTCACCAGCTTGCCTGCCCCTGATTGGCGACTCGCCGACCGCGCACCTGCACACTGCACCTCAGCGCCCTCTATCCGAGTCGACGTCTGAGCCTTACCAGCTATCAACTTCAGAATATTCCTTGTGCTCTTAGCGTTGACATCTCTCTCTGGCATACTAGCTCATTAGCTCGTATATGAAGGGGGGTTTCAGCCATAGCCGATATTCTCAGCACCATTTTAACATTGTAATTTTGTGTCTCACATTGTCTTTGCAGTTCTTTATTATTTTCATTGAAATTTTAACTCCCCGAGATTTGTCTTTATTTTCATTTATGTTTAAAGTAAATATATTAAAGTTTCATTGTTCATACTTTGTGTTTTACGTGTTCCTCAACATGGCCAGACCTCAGAATACTCTTCGTGCTCCAAGCTACAAGATCTACTCTCGCTCCCCTGGGTGTCGGTAGACTCGAGCAGCTATTGTATAAAGTATTATGTTTTGCACCTCTCTTTGCTATTAACGCAACTGTCACATGTTTATATTTATTTTGCATTGTATTTTGTGTTCTCGGTAAGTATCATATGGGAATTGTTTTATTTGTTGTTAGTCATTTTGTTATATCATTTTGTTATATTTTTATGTTTTTGTTGTGGTATCATTTTTAAAGAGCGCTGTTTGTCGACATAATTGTATTTGTGCTGCTCTTTCATCTGTTTTCATTTCTTGTTTTCATTCTACTCATTATGCTCAATTAGTATTAAGCTTGTCATTTAAGTTTATCATGCCCGAAACGCTTTGCGTAATAGTGGCTTTAGGCATTGTATGTACTAGCTCTACCTATAAGTCAACCAATCTTTGTAAAAATTTATTGTATGTATGTACCTTACCTAAATAAACATTTTATTTTATTTTTTTTTTGTATTTTTTATATTAAATATTTAAGATTTTCATTATTTTAGAATTTATCCCGCAGCTCTCACACCGTAAAGAGGTCAGAAGCAGTTTTATTTACTATGTTTTACTTTTTTTATTTAATGTGATTGGCAATCCACCAGCCAGAATAGCCACTGCTCTATTCTCTCACTTTTCCGTCACACATTATTTAATGAGTGGGATGGGGTCTGAGCAGATGAGGGTAGTATCATCAGCAAACAATATATAGGTTTTAAGCACGTTAGAGACATTAGGGAGATCATTGATGTATATAAGAAATAGGAAGAGTCCTAGGATGCTGCCCTGTGGCACCCCTACGGTTAATGGTTTACATTTAGATTTAGATTTGTTATTCAGGTAAAGGTACATACATTGAAGATGAGTTACAAGCATAATGTTGGATTTAAAGATAGAGGTAGTACATGCAATACCTAAAGCCACTAATACGCATAGCGTTTCGGGCAAAGTGTGGGGGAAAAAACGCACTTAGACTAAAACGTAATAATAATTGAGCTTAAAGTATAAATTTTGTTGAAAAAGGAACAAAAAAGGGGGGCGGGGAACATGACAGAAAATAGCAATTATACAAGATGGTCAACAAACAGCATTCTTTAAAATAGTAAGACATAGGTTGACATTTAGAGGGTAAGGTAAACATGGAGTTAATTAGGTAGTACTTAGTTTTTATCTTAAACTGGTTGAGAGAGGTACAGTCTTTGACATGATTAAGAAGGTCATTCCACATTCTGGGTCCCTTGATTTGTAGAGCATTTCTAGTTTAAGTCGTACTCTTGGAATATCAAATAGGTATTTGTTTCTGGTGTGGTATCATTTTTAAGGATATCAGGGAAGGTGTGACACACTAGAGATTTATTGAACAGCAGAGCTATGGGTGGCGCTAGGGCATGGGAGGCGCTCTTGTATACCATGGATGGTATTTCACTAATGTTCCCAGCTTTTTTAGTGAGTGTATGATGGACACCACATCTGTCGGGCTGACTGGTGAGAGGAGAGAGTGTGGATAGCTGCCTGAGAGATGTTAACATGTGTCTGTGTCTGTGGGATTTTTCGAGCAAGTATAGCACCAATCGATGAAAAGAAGCTATTAAATTCAGTTGCTGTTTCTAGATCTGTTGCAGGAGTATAACCATCATTGGAGATGTTTATCTGGTTATGTGAATGTTGTTTAGCTCCTAGGGTGTTAGAGATGGCTCTCCATGTGCTCTTCATGTTGCCTTTTGCTTCTTTGAATCTATGCTCAATTTAGGAAAATTTTGCTTTCATATTATACTGGTAAGCACTGACGAGTACCTCTTAACTACTTCCTTTGCAACTAGGCAAATCCTAAGTTTTTTTTCATATTTATGTTTCTTGTCGATTGCTTTGAGTATGCCATTAGTGAGCCAGGGATTGTTTAACCTTTTGCCAGTTACTTGTTTGGTGAGGAGAGGACAATAAGTATTGTAAAGGCTTAAAATTTTGGAAAGGAAGAGGTTAGGTAATAAATTTATATCCTGCGTATTATAAATTCAGATTCCCAGTTTATTTTGTGGAGGGCATCCCCCTCCCCGCTCAGCTCGTTGTCGCCGTGTGGGGGCTTAGTGGGCGGCTGCCGGAGTGTGATGCTCCTTGGGACGGTCCTCTGTCCTTTTCTAGCCTTGTGCTCCTGCTGCCGTCCTCTCCAATTCTGCTGGGCATCTTTTCCTTTTCCTTCTGTTTCGTTTTTCTCCCCCCTCTTCTCCTATCTGCTTGCCGTTTCCTGCCGACCTTTTGCTCGTTCTGGTTCTTCCCTTGGACTTCTTCTGTTTTGACGCCCGGGTGCTTGAGGAGGCATACTCTTGCACCCGTAGAACTGCAGTACCCGACGTCGAGAGCGAGGGGAACCTTTTATTGTCAATCCCCACTTCGTCACTGAACCCGATCTCGACGGACTGTCGGTTTCTTAAGGTGGCGTTTGTGGGGCGTATACTCACGACGCACCCCTAGGAGGCCCCGACAAGATCGGCGATAGCTTCTTGTTGGGTGTCCTGCCTCTAATTGTGGCTCCATGGTGGGTGTGGGGGCACATTCGTGAGTGAATTCTTCTTTCGTCAAGATGATTACCCCTGCTTCGGCTTCTTCTGGTTTACCTTCTCAGGCTCGTGGGGTGGGCGACCAAGCCCCCGAGTCGGTCCGTATTGGAAGACCGGGCTCTGTAGCCTCCGCTGCATTGGGCCCCGACCTTGCTCCTCCTTTGGCCTCTCTGACTCCTTCCCCTGGCTCCCCTCCCTCCTCTGTGGTTGGGTCGAGCCCCAAGCCCCCAGTGGTGACTACCTCGTCCCCTGGCGCGGCTCCTTCTCTCGTTGTTACTACTGCGCCTTTTAACCCCTCTCTCTCTGGGGGTTCTCACCGCCGTTCTCGTCACGGCCGCCCTCGCTCGATTCCTTCCAGTTCTGCTACCTATCAAGCCTTGTTTGGTCCCGCTTCGTGGGCCAAATATTTTGATCTCCTCCCTCTTGATTCTGCACCTCCTGACGATTTCTCCCTTCATCGACATCTCATTGATTCCGTGGATGCCTCCATTACTTTTAACCCCACTCGTCTCGGTACGCGTGTCGTTGCTGCTCCTTCTCAGGATGCTGCTTCCCGCTTGGCTGCCTTATCCTGCCTTGGCGAGACCCCCGTTCGGGTCTCGAAGAACGTCCAGTTGAATGCCAGTGTTGGCACTATTTTGCTCCCGCCCCATGTTGCGACCGGTGTTCGGGACCTACGCGACTGCCACGACGATATTCGACATATCCTCGCTGCCCAGGGCCATTCTATTCTCCAGGTGGACACGTTTACTCGTCCCCCTCGTGGTAGTCGCCGTCAACCCCTCCGGGTTGTGAAGATTACCTTTGATGGTAGGACCCTTCCACCCTCTGTCATTCTTGCTGGTGCCAGGTGCTCTGTCCAGGAGTACATTCCTTCTCCTCGGCTCTGCAACAAGTGCTGGAGGTTTGGGCATGGTGCCCTCCGCTGCTCCGGGACTGTCTCTCTCTGTCCTTTGTGTGGTGGCGAAGGTCACTCTAAGTCGGAGTGCGCTTCTCCCCAGGCTCGTTGCCTCAACTGCGGTGAGGCCCATCCTACCTTCTCCCGTGCGTGTGTCCATTACAAGCTTGAGGCAGCCGTCCTCAACTTGAAGCACCGGGAGCGTTTATCTTTTCCTGAGGCGAGGCGCCAGGTTCGCCGGCTCCCGCCTTATGCTAATATCTCTTATGCTCGCGTGTTGCGCTCTTCCTCTCCTCGTCCTTCCCGCCTTCCTCAGACTCACAACCGTTTCCAGGCCTTGGACCCTGATGCGCCCACTGCCCCCTCCTCTGTCCCTTTGGGTTCTCTCCCGAAGGATCCTCCTCCTGGTCCTCTGTCTGGGGTTCCCCTTCCTTCTACCCGGTCTGTCGTGTCTTCTGTGTCTCCTTCCTCGTCCCCCTCCGATCCTCCTTCCCATCCTCTTCCTCCATCTATCGGCTCTCCCCGCCGCCTGTCGGTGCGGGCGGATGTCCATCGCTCTCCTAACGGCCGTCGTGTGTGCTCTCGTTCGGCTTCTCCTGTTGAGACACTGGAATCCGTTGCCCGGTACGTAGTTGCTGGGACACCGGTCTCTTTAAGTCAGAAGCGTAAGCCTGGCTCCTCTCCTTCCTCTTCCCCGGCGGGTAAGAAGGCTTCGCTTTCTTCCTCAGCTCCTCCTTCTGGCTCTGTTGCTCCTTCCACTCCCGTTTCAGTGCTTGCGCCCCCTGTTCCTGCTATGGAGGTTTCTTTGGCCCCTGCTTCCCTTTCGGTTGCTGCTCTTGCTGGGGTGCTCTCCTCTCTTTCTACTCCCCCTCTTCCTGCTGCTGTCCTTGACTGCTCCTCTCCGTTGTCTCCTCCTCCTCCTCCTCCTCCTCCGGACCCTGCCCGCCCACCTCTGATCTGTTCTCCCGTTTCCTTCCCTCCGTCTTTGCTCAGTTTACCCATGCCCCCTAACCCTGACTTTGCTGACCCTGATCCCGACCCTGATATTCTTTAACGTGCTCTGTTGGTCTTTCGCCTTTGTTTCTTCCTTGTTCTCTGTTTTTGTCCTTTCTCTTCTCGTCGTTGTCCATTCTTCAATGGAACGTTCGAGGTTATTACGCCAATTTCCTCGAACTCCAACTTCTGGTTTCGCGGTTTTCGCCCCTTTGTGTCTGTCTCCAGGAGCCGATGCTTGGTGCTCGTCCTGGTCGTTTTCGTGGCTATTCCTTTCTCTCCCCCCCCCCAGCCATTGCTGGGGCTTCTAATTCTTCTGCTCTCTTGATTCGGGCTGATGTTCCCTTTGTTCCTTTACTTTTT
The DNA here is from genome assembly GCF_040958095.1 of Procambarus clarkii. NCBI lineage: Eukaryota > Metazoa > Arthropoda > Malacostraca > Decapoda > Cambaridae > Procambarus > Procambarus clarkii. The sequence goes on along the minus strand of NC_091189.1, from coordinate 29,215,368 downwards.
CCTTCGCCTCTCCATTGTTCTGCTGCTCGTATCTTTGTGGGGAAATGGTACACAGTTTGTTCCATTTATCTCCCCCCGAGTGTCCCGCTCTCTCTTCCTGATTTGAAACACCTCCTAGACTCCTTGCCGGAGCCTGTGCTCCTGCTGGGTGACTTCAATTGTCGTCATTCTCTTTGGGGTGACGTTCTGACGAATACCCGGGGTCGCCTCCTTGAGCCGTTTCTCCTCTCTTCTTCCCTGTCTCTTTTGAATTCTGGTGAGCCCACTCATTTGGACTCTCGAACTCGCACCCTTTCTTGTCTTGATCTTTCTCTCTGCTCTTCTTCTCTTTACTTAGATTTCACATGGCAGGTTCTTGATGACCTCCATGGAAGTGATCATTTCCCCATCCTTGTTTCCTTTTTCTCTTTTCGCCCTTCCCTCTCTTTCCCTAGATGGCAGTTTGCTAAGGCGGACTGGACCCTGTTTTCCCTCAGTGCTACTCTCTCTGACCTCTCCCTTCTGCCCCTCTCTCGCGCTCTCCTCCTTTTTCATGACACTGTCTTCGACGCTGCCCTCCGCTCTATTCCTCGCTCTTCCTCTCGGGGTCCACGGAAGTGCGTTCCCTGGTGGAATGCGGACTGTGCTCGGGCTGTCCGCTGTAAGCGTGCAGCCTGGAAGCAGCACCGCCGTAGGCAGACGACCGATTCTTTTCTTTTCTTTCGGAAAGCGAGTGCGGTGGCCCGTAGGGCCATCCGTACGGCTAAACGTGAATGTTGGGCTTCTTATGTCTCGACAATTACGTCCGAAACCCCTCTGGCCCAGATCTGGAAGCGTATCCGCAAGATAGCGGGTAAGTTCGTTCCCGATGTTTCACCGGTCCTTCACCTCCATGATACTCTTGTGGCGGACCCGTTGCAGGTCGCTTCCGAACTGGGTTCCCACTTTTCTTCTGTTAGCTCTGGTCTTCATCTTCCCCAATCTTTCCTTCTTCGTAAACCTGTCCTTGAGTCTCGTCCTTTAGATTTCTGCACTCATCTTCAGCTTCCCTATAATGATCCCTTCTCTCTCTCTGAACTTCGTTCTGCCCTGGCCCTCTGCGGTTCTACGGCGGCGGGCTCCGATGGTATTCATTATGAGATGCTTCGCCATCTCCCTCCGAGCACGTCTCAGTATTTACTGAGTCTGTATAATCGGATCTGGGAGTCGTCGTCAGTCCCTGAGGACTGGCTCGATGCCGTTGTCCTCCCTGTTCGCAAACCAGGGTCTCTGGGTACTTCCCCTAAGGACTTTCGCCCTATTGCTCTCACAAGTTGTGTCTGCAAACTCTTTGAACGTATGGTTAACGTTCGTCTGATGTGGTTCCTGGAACACCATCACCTCCTCTCCCCTTCTCAATTTGGTTTCCGCAAGTGCCGCAGCACGACAGATGTCCTGGTGAACTTGGAGGTCTATATACGTACTGCTTTTGCTGCGAAGACCTCCGTTGTTGCCGTCCTTTTTGACCTAGAAAAGGCTTACGACACCACTTGGCGTTATCATATCCTATCTCAACTTCATTCTTTTGGCCTTCGTGGTCATCTCCCTCTCTTTCTCCGCAGCTTCCTCTCTCGTCGTTCCTTTCGGGTGCGCCTTGGTACCGCTCTCTCTCCCCCTTTTCAGCAATACGAAGGTGTGCCCCAGGGTAGTGTTCTGAGCACTACTCTTTTTCTGGTTGCCCTCAATGGTCTTCTTTCCTCTCTTCCTTCTGGTGTCTTCTCCGCTCTCTATGTCGATGATCTTACCCTTTGTTGTCAGGGTGATGATTCGCCTCTCCTTCAACGCCGGCTTCAACTTGCGATTGATGCCGTGTCGTCTTGGGCCACAGGTCATGGCTTCAAGTTCTCTACTTCTAAGACTTGTGCCATGACTTTTACGCGGAAACGGGTTGTTCTTCGTCCCTCTTTGTCACTTTATGGTCATCCCCTTGAATACAAAGATTCCGCGAAGCTTTTGGGGTTATTCCTTGACACTCGTTTGTCTTGGTCTCCCCATATCTCTTACCTCCGTGTTGAGTGCTCTAAGTCCCTTACCCTCCTTCGGGTCTTGTCCCATACTTCTTGGGGGGCAGATAGGCGCACTCTCCTTGCTTTACATTCCTCTCTCGTCCTGTCTAAGCTCGATTATGGTTGCCCTGCTTACTCGTCTGCTTCTCCTTCTACTCTTCGCCGTCTTGATGCTTTGCACCATACTGGGTTGCGCCTCAGTTCTGGTGCCTTTCGTTCGACTCCCGTCCTTAGCTTGTATGTTGACACTGGCTTCCTGTCTCTCCAGGACCGCCGTGATCGCTACTGTCTTCGGTATCTTGCGCGGTCCTTGCAACATCCTTCCTCTCGTCTCTGTCGTGCTTTAACTTTTACCCCTCCTGCGGTTCCTGTTCCTCTTCACCACCTCCCTCTTTCTGTCCGGTTATCTCGCCTGCAGGATTCTCTTTCCGTTCGTATTTCTGATGTTTCTCCTCGTGTTGTTCCTTCTTTGCCCCCGTGGAGGGTCCCTCTTCCGCGGTTTTGTACATCCTTGACTCGCATCACTAAAGCTTTTACCCCTCCTACAGTTCTCAAACGCCTTTTCCTCGAGCACTTTTCTTCTCACTCCCGCTCCGTTTCTGTCTTCACCGATGGGTCTAAGTCAGCGGACGGTGTTGGCTACTCTGTTGTTTTTCCTGATCGCACTTATATGTGTCGCTTGCCTCCGGAGACTAGCATCTTTACAGCGGAACTTTATGCTATTCTCTATGCTCTTCGTCTCCTGCTTTCTCGTTGTCAGTCTTCCTTTGTGGTTGTTGTTGACTCTCGTAGTGCCCTCATGGCTCTCGGGTGCTTTAATCCAGTTCATCCGGTAGTTGTCGAGATCCAGCATTGGCTGTTTCTCGTTCACAGTAAATTTAAGTCGGTTGAGTTTTGTTGGGTTCCCAGCCATATTGGCGTGTCTTTAAATGAGCGTGCGGATGCTGCCGCTAAGGAAGCTGTCCGCTCTTGTCCCATCTCTCGTAAAGGCATTCCGTATTCCGACTTTTACCCGGTTATCCATTCCTCAGTCCTTACCCGTTGGCAGGCTTCTTGGTTGTCTGTTACTGGTAACAAGCTACGTACTCTTAAATGTTGTGTTTCCTCGTGGCCGTCCTCCTTCCACCGTAACCGGCGGTGGGAAACAGCTCTAGCGAGGTTGCGTATTGGCCATACTCGCTTAACCCATGGTCACTTGATGGAGCGCCGCCCTGCTCCTTATTGTCCTAGTTGCATTGTCCCTCTTACGGTCGTGCATGTCCTTCTTGAATGTCCTGACTTCCAGGACGAGCGTGTGTCTTGCTTTCCGACCGCCCCTCGCGGTCACCTGTCCCTCGATAGAATTCTTGGTGACTCGGATACTTTTGATATCGTTCGCCTTATGCGTTTTTGTTCTCGTATTGGCATCCTTGGTGATATTTAGCGCCCTCTGATTATTTTGCGTATTTGATGGTGCTACATAGCCTTCCCGGTTTGGTGCCTTCTTTTGATAATTACTTACTTACTTGCTTTCATATTATACTGGTAAGCACTGACGAGTACCTCTTAACTACTTCCTTTGCAACTAGGCAAATCCTAAGTTTTTTTTCATATTTATGTTTCTTGTCGATTGCTTTGAGTATGCCATTAGTGAGCCAGGGATTGTTTAACCTTTTGCCAGTTACTTGTTTGGTGAGGAGAGGACAATAAGTATTGTAAAGGCTTAAAATTTTGGAAAGGAAGAGGTTAGGTAATAAATTTATATCCTGCGTATTATAAATTCAGATTCCCAGTTTATTTTGTGGAGGGCATCCCCCTCCCCGCTCAGCTCGTTGTCGCCGTGTGGGGGCTTAGTGGGCGGCTGCCGGAGTGTGATGCTCCTTGGGACGGTCCTCTGTCCTTTTCTAGCCTTGTGCTCCTGCTGCCGTCCTCTCCAATTCTGCTGGGCATCTTTTCCTTTTCCTTCTGTTTCGTTTTTCTCCCCCCTCTTCTCCTATCTGCTTGCCGTTTCCTACCGACCTTTTGCTCGTTCTGGTTCTTCCCTTGGACTTCTTCTATTTTGACGCCCGGGTGCTTGAGGAGGCATACTCATGCACCCGTAGAACTGCAGTACCCGACGTCGAGAGCGAGGGGAACCTTTTATTGTCAATCCCCACTTCGTCACTGAACCCGATCTCGACGGACTGTCGGTTTCTTAAGGTGGCGTTTGTGGGGCGTATACTCGCGACGCACCCCTAGGAGGCCCCGACAAGATCGGCGATAGCTTCTTGTTGGGTGTCCTGCCTCTAATTGTGGCTCCATGGTGGGTGTGGGGGCACATTCGTGAGTGAATTCTTTCTTTCGTCAAGATGATTACCCCTGCTTCGGCTTCTTCTGGTTTACCTTCTCAGGCTCGTGGGGTGGGCGACCAAGCCCCCGAGTCGGTCCGTATTGGAAGACCGGGCTCTGTAGCCTCCGCTGCATTGGGCCCCGACCTTGCTCCTCCTTTGGCCTCTCTGACTCCTTCCTCTGGCTCCCCTCCCTCCTCTGTGGTTGGGTCGAGCCCCAAGCCCCCAGTGGTGACTACCTCGTCCCCTGGCGTGGCTCCTTCTCTAGTTGTAACTACTGCGCCTTTTAACCCCTCTCTCTCTGGGGGTTCTCACCGCCGTCTTCGTCACGGCCGCCCTCGCTCGATTCCTTCCAGTTCTGCTACCTATCAAGCCTTGTTTGGTCCCGCTTCGTGGGCCAAATATTTTGATCTCCTCCCTCTTGATTCTGCGCCTCCTGACGATTTCTCCCTCCATCGACATCTCATTGATTCCGTGGATGCCTCCATTACTTTCAACCCCACTCGTCTCGGTACACGTGTCGTTGCTGCTCCTTCTCAGGATGCTGCTTCCCGCTTGGCTGCCTTATCCTGCCTTGGCGAGACCCCCGTTCGGGTCTCGAAGAACGTTCAGTTGAATGCCAGTGTTGGCACTATTTTGCTCCCGCCCCATGTTGCGACCGGTGTTCGGGACCTACGCGACTCCACGACGATATTCGACATATCCTCGCTGCCCAGGGCCATTCTATTCTCCAGGTGGACACGTTTACTCGTCCCCCTCGTGGTAGTCGCCGTCAACCCCTCCGGGTTGTGAAGATTACCTTTGATGGTAGGACCCTTCCACCCTCTGTCATTCTTGCTAGTGCCAGGTGCTCTGTCCAGGAGTACATTCCTTCTCCTCGGCTCTGCAACAAGTGCTGGAGGTTTGGGCATGGTGCCCTCCGCTGCTCCGGGACTGTCTCTCTCTGTCCTTTGTGTGGTGGCGAAGGTCACTCTAAGTCGGAGTGCGCTTCTCCCCAGGCTCGTTGCCTCAACTGCGGTGAGGCCCATCCTACCTTCTCCCGTGCGTGTGTCCATTACAAGCTTGAGGCAGCCGTCCTCAACTTGAAGCACCGGGAGCGTTTATCTTTTCCTGAGGCGAGGCGCCAGGTTCGCCGGCTCCCGCCTTATGCTAATATCTCTTATGCTCGCGTGTTGCGCTCTTCCTCTCCTCGTCCTTCCCGCCTTCCTCAGACTCACAACCGTTTCCGGGCCTTGGACCCTGATGCGCCCACTGCCCCCTCCTCTGTCCCTTTGGGTTCTCTCCCGAAGGATCCTCCTCCTGGTCCTCTGTCTGGGGTTCCCCTTCCTTCTACCCGGTCTGTCGTGTCTTCTGTGTCTCCTTCCTCGTCCCCCTCCAATCCTCCTTCCCATCCTCTTCCTCCATCTATCGGCTCTCCCCGCCGCCTGTCGGTGCGGGCGGATGTCCATCGCTCTCCTAACGGCCGTCGTGTGTGCTCTCGTTCGGCTTCTCCTGTTGAGACACTGGAATCCGTTGCCCGGTACGTAGTTGCTGGGACACCGGTCTCTTTAAGTCAGAAGCGTAAGCCTGGCTCCTCTCCTTCCTCTTCCCCGGCGGGTAAGAAGGCTTCGCTTTCTTCCTCAGCTCCTCCTTCTGGCTCTGTTGCTCCTTCCCCTCCCGTTTCAGTGCTTGCGCCCCCTGTTCCTGCTATGGAGGTTTCTTTGGCCCCTGCTTCCCTTTCGGTTGCTGCTCTTGCTGGGGTGCGCTCCTCTCTTTCTACTCCCCCTCTTCCTGCTGCTGTCCTTGACTGCTCCTCTCCGTTGTCTCCTCCTCCTCCTCCTCCTCCTCCTCCGGACCCTGCCCGCCCACCTCTGATCTGTTCTCCCGTTTCCTTCCCTCCGTCTTTGCTCAGTTTACCCATGCCCCCTAACCCTGACTTTGCTGACCCTGATCCCGACCCTGATATTCTTTAACGTGCTCTGTTGGTCTTTCGCCTTTGTTTCTTCCTTGTTCTCTGTTTTTGTCCTTTCTCTTCTCGTCGTTGTCCATTCTTCAATGGAACGTTCGAGGTTATTACGCCAATTTCCTCGAACTCCAACTTCTGGTTTCGCGGTTTTCGCCCCTTTGTGTCTGTCTCCAGGAGCCGATGCTTGGTGCTCGTCCTGGTCGTTTTCGTGGCTATTCCTTTCTCTCCCCCCCCCCCCAGCCATTGCTGGGGCTTCTAATTCTTCTGCTCTCTTGATTCGGGCTGATGTTCCCTTTGTTCCTTTACTTTTTCCTTCGCCTCTCCATTGTTCTGCTGCTCGTATCTTTGTGGGGAAATGGTACACAGTTTGTTCCATTTATCTCCCCCCGAGTGTCCCGCTCTCTCTTCCTGATTTGAAACACCTCCTAGACTCCTTGCCGGAGCCTGTGCTCCTGCTGGGTGACTTCAATTGTCGTCATTCTCTTTGGGGTGACGTTCTGACGAATACCCGGGGTCGCCTCCTTGAGCCGTTTCTCCTCTCTTCTTCCCTGTCTCTTCTGAATTCTGGTGAGCCCACTCATTTGGACTCTCGAACTCGCACCCTTTCTTGTCTTGATCTTTCTCTCTGCTCTTCTTCTCTTTACTTAGATTTCACATGGCAGGTTCTTGATGACCTCCATGGAAGTGATCATTTCCCCATCCTTGTTTCCTTTTTCTCTTTTCGCCCTTCCCTCTCTTTCCCTAGGTGGCAGTTTGCTAAGGCGGACTGGACCCTATTTTCCCTCAGTGCTACTCTCTCTGACCTCTCCCTTCTGCCCCTCTCTCGCGCTCTCCTCCTTTTTCATGACACTGTCTTCGACGCTGCCCTCCGCTCTATTCCTCGCTCTTCCTCTCGGGGTCCACGGAAGTGCGTTCCCTGGTGGAATGCGGACTGTGCTCGGGCTGTCCGCTGTAAGCGTGCAGCCTGGAAGAAGCACCGCCGTAGGCAGACGACCGATTCTTTTCTTTTCTTTCGGAAAGCGAGTGCGGTGGCCCGTAGGGCCATCCGTACGGCTAAACGTGAATGTTGGGCATCTTATGTCTCGACAATTACGTCCGAAACCCCTCTGGCCCAGATCTGGAAGCGTATCCGCAAGATAGCGGGTAAGTTCGTTCCCGATGTTTCACCGGTCCTTCACCTCCATGATACTCTTGTGGCGGACCCGTTGCAGGTCGCTTCCGAACTGGGTTCCCACTTTTCTTCTGTTAGCTCTGGTCTTCATCTTCCCCAATCTTTCCTTCTTCGTAAACCTGTCCTTGAGTCTCGTCCTTTAGATTTCTGCACTCATCTTCAGCTTCCCTATAATGATCCCTTCTCTCTCTCTGAACTTCGTTCTGCCCTGGCCCTCTGCGGTTCTACGGCGGCGGGCTCCGATGGTATTCATTATGAGATGCTTCGCCATCTCCCTCCGAGCACGTCTCAGTATTTACTGAGTCTGTATAATCGGATCTGGGAGTCGTCGTCAGTCCCTGAGGACTGGCTCGATGCCGTTGTCCTCCCTGTTCGCAAACCGGGGTCTCTGGGTACTTCCCCTAAGGACTTTCGCCCTATTGCTCTCACAAGTTGTGTCTGCAAACTCTTTGAACGTATGGTTAACGTTCGTCTGATGTGGTTCCTGGAACACCATCACCTCCTCTCCCCTTCTCAATTTGGTTTCCGCAAGTGCCGCAGCACGACAGATGTCCTGGTGAACTTGGAGGTCTATATTCGTACTGCTTTTGCTGCGAAGACCTCCGTTGTTGCCGTCCTTTTTGACCTAGAAAAGGCTTACGACACCACTTGGCGTTATCATATCCTATCTCAACTTCATTCTTTTGGCCTTCGTGGTCATCTCCCTCTCTTTCTCCGCAGCTTCCTCTCTCGTCGTTCCTTTCGGGTGCGCCTTGGTACCGCTCTCTCTCCCTCTTTTCAGCAATACGAAGGTGTGCCCCAGGGTAGTGTTCTGAGCACTACTCTTTTTCTGGTTGCCCTCAATGGTCTTCTTTCCTCTCTTCCTTCTGGTGTCTTCTCCGCTCTCTATGTCGATGATCTTACCCTTTGTTGTCAGGGTGATGATTCGCCTCTCCTTCAACGCCGGCTTCAACTTGCGATTAATGCCGTGTCGTCTTGGGCCACAGGTCATGGCTTCAAGTTCTCTACTTCTAAGACTTGTGCCATGACTTTTACGCGGAAACGGGTTGTTCTTCGTCCCTCTTTGTCACTTTATGGTCATCCCCTTGAATACAAAGATTCCACGAAGCTTTTGGGGTTATTCCTTGACACTCGTTTGTCTTGGTCTCCCCATATCTCTTACCTCCGTGTTGAGTGCTCTAAGTCCCTTACCCTCCTTCGGGTCTTGTCCCATACTTCTTGGGGGGCAGATAGGCGCACTCTCCTTGCTTTACATTCCTCTCTCGTCCTGTCTAAGCTCGATTATGGTTGCCCTGCTTACTCGTCTGCTTCTCCTTCTACTCTTCGCCGTCTTGATGCTTTGCACCATACTGGGTTGCGCCTCAGTTCTGGTGCCTTTCGTTCGACTCCCGTCCTTAGCTTGTATGTTGACACTGGCTTCCTGTCTCTCCAGGACCGCCGTGATCGCTACTGTCTTCGGTATCTTGCGCGGTCCTTGCAACATCCTTCCTCTCGTCTCTGTCGTGCTTTAACTTTTACCCCTCCTGCGGTTCCTGTTCCTCTTCACCACCTCCCTCTTTCTGTCCGGTTATCTCGCCTGCAGGATTCTCTTTCCGTTCGTATTTCTGATGTTTCTCCTCGTGTTGTTCCTTCTTTGCCCCCGTGGAGGGTCCCTCTTCCGCGGTTTTGTACATCCTTGACTCGTATCACTAAAGCTTTTACCCCTCCTACAGTTCTAAAACGCCTTTTCCTCGAGCACTTTTCTTCTCACTCCCGCTCCGTTTCTGTCTTCACCGATGGGTCTAAGTCAGCGGACGGTGTTGGCTACTCTGTTGTTTTTCCTGATCGCACTTATATGTGTCGCTTGCCTCCGGAGACTAGCATCTTTACAGCGGAACTTTATGCTATTCTCTATGCTCTTCGTCTCCTGCTTTCTCGTTGTCAGTCTTCCTTTGTGGTTGTTGTTGACTCTCGTAGTGCCCTCATGGCTCTCGGGTGCTTTAATCCAGTTCATCCGGTAGTTGTCGAGATCCAGCATTGGCTGTTTCTCGTTCACAGTAAATTTAGGTCGGTTGAGTTTTGTTGGGTTCCCAGCCATATTGGCGTGTCTTTAAATGAGCGTGCGGATGCTGCCGCTAAGGAAGCTGTCCGCTCTTGTCCCATCTCTCGTAAAGGCATTCCGTATTCCGACTTTTACCCGGTTATCCATTCCTCAGTCCTTACCCGTTGGCAGGCTTCTTGGTTGTCTGTTACTGGTAACAAGCTACGTACTCTTAAATGTTGTGTTTCCTCGTGGCCGTCCTCCTTCCACCGTAACCGGCGGTGGGAAACAGCTCTAGCGAGGTTGCGTATTGGCCATACTCGCTTAACCCATGGTCACTTGATGGAGCGCCGCCCTGCTCCTTATTGTCCTAGTTGCATTGTCCCTCTTACGGTCGTGCATGTCCTTCTTGAATGTCCTGACTTCCAGGACGAGCGTGTGTCTTGCTTTCCGACCGCCCCTCGCGGTCACCTGTCCCTCGATAGAATTCTTGGTGACTCGGATACTTTTGATATCGTTCGCCTTATGCGTTTTTGTTCTCGTATTGCATCCTTGGTGATATTTAGCGCCCTCTGATTATTTTGCGTATTTGATGGTGCTACATAGCCTTCCCGGTTTGGTGCCTTCTTTTGATAATTACTTACTTACTTGTGGAGGGCATTTGTGAGATTGCCAATTGCTGCTTCACTGTGTAACCTAAAGGTAAGTTTCTTGTTAGCTGGTGGTGTTATAGCCTTGTTCTCTACGAGGAAGGTAGGCTAGTGGTCAATTGTTCTATCAGTCATTATGCACAATGCCCTGTGGTTTAAACAAATGGTTTAGCGGCTAGCCACATTCATGACTACAATTAAGCAATGAAGCCAAATAAAGACTCGATAAAAGCCAAATGTGTATGAATGCACTCTGGCTTCCTGTCCCCAGACACAGTAAATTATTATTATACACGTTTGGCTTATCATACCCCCCCCCTCCATGGTCGAATTACTGACCCCGCTCAGGATACAACCCCACAACAAGCTGACTAACTCCTAATGAAGTACCACTTACATTCTTGCGAATCCACTAACACGCATTTCGGGCAGGTCCTTATTCTAAAAGATAATTTTAAGTAGCTAATTTTCAGCAAAAATTAAATAATAATAATATATACATTGTAAGAAAATTTGAAGAATACTAATAAATACATTGTTGCAAAATTTGCGTTCAACATAAGAACTATAATATAAGTTGATAGCAGTGGTTCCATAGACAAGGTCCCTTTATATGCTTAGTGTTTGCACAGATTTAGTTTGACTGGGAATATCAAGGTTCTGTTACATCTGTCAAGGAAGTGTTTCAGATCAGGGTTATCAGTAGGGAACAAGGTTTTGTACATGTAAATAGCACAAGCGACTGTGTGGCGTGAGTGAATGTTTTGTGATTTAAACATAGTGGCTGTGTACCTATTGCTAGCTGTATTGTATTCGGGGAAAGGAAAGGAATCGCCCAAACATTTCTGTCCCGCCTGGGATTCGAGCCCGGAATTCTCGATTGTGAGTCGAGAACGAACCTGACTATTTATTTATATATTTACTTATATATATACACAAGGAGGTACATTGGGTTTATGAGAGTACATAGCGTGGTGTGTTTACACTCGTGTAAAGTCTCTAGTACGCGCAGCGTTTCGGGCAGGTCCTTAATCTAACAGATAATATTAAGTAGGTAATTTTTAGCAAAATTTTTAAAATGTTAACAGGTACATTGTAAGAAAATTTGACAAAGTAAGCACATTGAAAGCTTTGATTGATAACATTGATAGCTTGATTGATAATATGACAAAGATTAGTAGTCACATTAAAGCACACTGATAGCACACATAAGATAACAGCTATGTTTAAGGGTAAAGTTATAAGACTTAGGTATATATATTGGGGGAATAGGATAGCACACAATGTGTTCAATATAACAACCATGATATAAGATGATATAACAACCATGATATTACAATGGTAAAGTTATATGGCTTAGGTACTTAGGTTATATTGGGGGATTGGGTAGCACAAAATACAGATACAGTGGATACAGATACAGATACAGAGGATAAACTCGCACTGGATAGTGAGCGAGTTTAAAGCACGAGGTAGGAAACTATGAAGATAAAATTAGGTACTTTTGGGGTTTTATTTCCGAATAATCCAAAAGTTGAACAGCTTCTCAATTTGTTAGGGAGTGAGTTCCATAGACTAGGTCCCTTTATTTGCATAGAGTGTTTACACAGATTAACTTTGACTCTGGGGATATCAAGAGATATTTCTGTCTGGTGTGGTGAGTATGTGTTCTATTACATCTGTCCAGGGAGAGTTTCAGAACATGGTTTGCACTTAAGAAAGGAGTTTTGTAAATGTAATTGACACGAGATAATGTGTGGAGTGAATTTCTGTTTAGCATGTTTAGGGATTTAACCGGGAGCTGAGTGTTGTCTGAAAGCAGAGTTTGTTATTGTCCTGATAGCAGATTTTTGCTGGGTGATGATGGGCTTGAGGTAGTTCGCAGAGGTTGAACCCCAAGCACAGATACCGTAAGTAAGATAGGGATAGATAAGTGCATAATAGAGTGAGAGGAGAGCAGTGTAGGGTACATAATATCTGACCTTAGAGAGTATACCAACTGTTTTAGAGACTTTCTTAGTTATGTGTTGTATGTGGGTGCTGAAGCTCTTGTCTAAGTATAGGCCAAGGAACTTTCCATCATTTTTATTGTTAATGTTTACAGTAATTATCTGAAACTGAATTGCATTTGATGATTTGCTTCCAAATAAGATGTAGAAGGTCTTTTCTATGTTTAATGTTAGTTTGTTAGTTGACATCCATAAGTGGACTTTTTTTAATTCATTATTCACAACATTATTTAGTGTATGTGGGTTGGGGTCTGAATAGATATGGGTAGTATCATCAGCAAACAATATAGGTTTAAGCACGTTAGAGACATTAGGCAGATCATTGATATATATAAGAAATAGGAGAGGTCCTAGGATACTGCCCTGTGACACCCCTACGGTTAATGGTAGAGTGGGAGAGGTTATATCATTGATGGCTACATATTGGTCTCTGTCACCAAGATAGGATCGGACATAGTTCAGAGCAAGGCCTCGGATTCCATAATGGTGGAGTTTAAGTAAGAGGTAGTTGTGATTAACAGTATCAAAGGCCTTTCTCAGGTCAATGAAGAATCCAATCGGCACAATATACAAGCTGAAAGCAATATTGCACAGACCATATACACTGACGGATCACTCAATACAGCTACAGGGAGGGCAGGAAGTGCTGTTATTGCTCATCAGCCCGATGGCAGCACAATTCAAGGAATATCCGAATTAGTAACTGGGCGTCCACAATGCAAGCCGGGTTGGTAGCAATACTGGTAGCACTCGAAATTATTGACAACACTGAAGTAGACAGCTTAATTATTTCTGACTCCCTATCCTCACTACGAGCAATAAACAGTTTGCAATCAAGTAATAACGTGCTTGTCTTGGAAGCTAGACGTAGATATATAAGAATACTTTGTAAGAGGGTAAATATAAAAATGTTGTGGATTCCTTCTCACATTGGCCTGCAGGAACATGACAAAGTTGACGCCCTTGCTAAGGCTGCAGTAAATAAAGACAGTATTGAACGGAATCTTGAGTTATCAAATAGGTCCCTTAAAAGTGTCATTAGACGAGAACTCCTGGATGAATTTGAAGAAAGTAGAACAGTGCAAACTGGAACTAGTAGGTCCATTGTTCATCACAATGAAATGTGTTAAGTAAAACATGTGTATGGGGCAAGTAACAGTCAGTAGACTAACAGATGTTGTCACAGTTTCTATAAGACTTGGCTACAAGTATCTCTGGCAGTTGGGCTTGTATAGGGATCTAGATGAAGTAAAGTGTAAAGTGTGTGGACATAGGCAGGGACACACACTCGAACACTATATCTTGGATTGTAGTAAAATTGAGCCATTTAGAGATAAGTCTAAGCTCACTCTGTATGATATGGCAACCTATCTTATTACCATGGATAAATTACCTGAAATCCTTGCACTGTATCCACATTTCGCTCCCAGTAGATGAACGACATATGAGATTCAGAAACAAGTAGTGTATTGAGAGGACTAATAATAAACAGAAGCTCCCCTATGACTCTGTAATACCCCCATTGGTCAAACTATTATGTATTAGCGATAAGACCTACCATTAATGTATAATGGCTTACTGTAAATATGTAGCTCTTGAAATAGCACTTTCTGTAACAAGCTGACATTGTAACTATAAGGTGTGAAGGATAGATGAAATTGTTTATGTAATAATCTAAGATGAGGTCTGATAAAGACCTTTTAAGCCTCTGTAATGCTTTTGCGCTACCGCTCACAGGATGAGTATGGGGTGCACAATAAACTAGCAGCCTTCCGCGGCAACAATCAATCAAAATCAAACCAATCGGAAACTCACTCTTGTCAAGGGCTGAACAGATTAAGTCAAGCAGACTAACAATTGCATCGTTGGTACTCTTTTGGGAGCGGAAGCCAAACTGACAGGGACTTAGTATGTTGAATTTTACGAGGTAGGAGTATAGTCATTAGCTTGCATAGCGTTTGGGGCAGAATTAACCCGAAATACGACCCCGCCAAATCGTTTTAACAACCAGGTAGCCATTCACTGCTGTGTGAACAGAGGTTACAGTTACGGAACCCAGACCAAAGCGCTCGAGAAACACCAATTCAATTCAATTTCTTTCTTTATTATGCACCCCATACCCATACCGTGGTTGGTGGTGTAAAGGGTTACAGAGGCACATAATCGGTTCAGGAACTGAACCTCCCTCCCCCTAGTTCGTTTAGCTAAGCATATAACAATCTTTTGACGCTAGATACACATTAATGTTATATATACTCGTACACATACCCATACATATATGTACAAAGATATACATATACCTCTGACTAAAGAGCCAGAGCTCAACCTCCGCAAGCACAAATAGGTAAGTATATATACATACATATATATATATATATATATATATATATATATATATATATATATATATATATATATATATATATATATATATATATATATATATATATATATATATATATATATATATATGTCGTGCCTAGTAGCCAGAACGCACTTCTCAGCCTACTATGCAAGGCCCGATTTGCCTAATAAGCCAAGTTTTCATGAATTATTTGTTTTTCGACTATCTAACCTACCTAACCTACCCTAACCTAACTTTTTCGGCTACCTAACCAAACCTAACCTATGAAGATAGGTTAGGTTAGGTTAGGTAGGGTTGGTTAGGTTCGGTCATATATCTACGTTAATTTTAACTCCAATAAAAAAAAATTGACCTCATACATAATGAAATGGGTAGCTTTATCATTTCATAAGAAAAAAATTAGAAAAAATATATTAATTCAGGAAAACTTGGCTTATTAGGCAAATCGGGCCTTGAATAGTAGGCCAAAAAGTGAGTTCTGGCTACTAGGTACGATATATATATATATATATATATATATATATATATATATATATATATATATATATATATATATATATATATATATACATATATAATCACCTAAATAAAAATACACACATCAATAATCTTTTGTATCACAAGTGATTCAACAAGAGGCTCACAACAGTCACTATACAAGGCACTTTACATCTATGGTGAGTCACAGTTACTAGTCTTGCTCCACACCCACCCAACTGGGCGGCAGCTTTACAGTCATGTGCTCCACACCCACCCAACTGGGCGGCAGCTTTACAGTCATGTGCTCCACACCCACCCAACTGGGCGGCAGCTTTACAGTCATGTGCTCCACACCCACCCAACTGGGCGGCAGCTTTACAGTCATGTGCTCCACACCCACCCAACTGGGCGGCAGCTTTACAGTCATGTGTTTCACACCCACCCAACTGGGCGGCAGCTTTACAGTCATGTGCTCCACACCCACCCAACTGGGCGGCAGCTTTACAGTCATGTGCTCCACACCCACCCAACTGGGCGGCAGCTTTACAGTCATGTGCTCCACACCCACCCAACTGGGCGGCAGCTTTACAGTCATGTGCTCCACACCCACCCAACTGGGTGGCAGCTTTACAGTCATGTGCTCCACACCCACCCAACTGGGCGGCAGCTTTACAGTCATGTGCTCCACACCCACCCAACTGGGTGGCAGCTTTACAGTCATGTGCTCCACACCAACCCAACTGGGCGGCAGCTTTACAGTCATGTGCTCCACACCCACCCAACTGGGCGGCAGCTTTACAGTCATGTGCTCCACACCCACCCAACTGGGCGGCAGCTTTACAGTCATGTGCTCCACACCAACCCAACTGGGCGGCAGCTTTACAGTCATGTGCTCCACACCCACCCAACTGGGCGGCAGCTTTACAGTCATGTGCTCCACACCCACCCAACTGGGCGGCAGCTTTACAGTCATGTGCTCCACACCCACCCAACTGGGCGGCAGCTTTACAGTCATGTGCTCCACACCCACCCAACTGGGCGGCAGCTTTACAGTCATGTGCTCCACACCAACCCAACTGGGCGGCAGCTTTACAGTCATGTGCTCCACACCCACCCAACTGGGCGGCAGCTTTACAGTCATGTGCTCCACACCCACCCAACTGGGCGGCAGCTTTACAGTCATGTGCTCCACACCAACCCAACTGGGCGGCAGCTTTACAGTCATGTGCTCCACACCCACCCAACTGGGCGGCAGCTTTACAGTCATGTGCATGCATTACCTACAGTAAGCAAATTTTGGATACTTGGCTAAGATTCCCGGCCTTATATCATTATGAATGAAGTACTTACACATTTCTTGGACACTATTGATGGTGTTATCTCTGAATTCCGCGATTTTTTCACATTCCATTATATAATGACGCAAAGTATACGAATAGTTCTGCTGACAGAGTTTACATTTAGTCAAATCTACATCAGCAGATGATACAAATTCC
The DNA here is from genome assembly GCF_040958095.1 of Procambarus clarkii. Classification (NCBI taxonomy): domain Eukaryota; kingdom Metazoa; phylum Arthropoda; class Malacostraca; order Decapoda; family Cambaridae; genus Procambarus; species Procambarus clarkii. The sequence continues at coordinate 29,198,902 of NC_091189.1, read as the reverse complement.
CAGAGGTACTTGTAGCCGAGCCTAAGCCTAGCAGTGGTAACATGTAAAAGTCTGCTAACATTACTGGATGACCCATTGACGTGCGGTTCTTCCTGCATAATAGAATGATGATAGATGGAGTAACTGGTGTGAATTTTACTTTACCTCAAGTCTACGATATTCAGTTGATGTTCCCGGGATATTGCTGCCCTCAGGCTGCTCAAAAGCAGTCCAAGTTGGTAATCAATTCCCTCTTTACAAGCAAAAGTCTTGGCCAACTCATCAGTTCTATCATGCATTCGGAGACCAATATGGGAAGGAATCCACAGGAGACAGACTCTGACTCCATCATTTATTATTTCATTATATCTGTGTCTAGCTTCAGAGATAAGCACGTCACAGTTATGTCTTAGGGAGCTGAGGGCAGTCAAGGATGACAAGGAGTCACTTACAATTAGCGTGTCAACTTTGGTTTCATATACGCGCTCGAGTGCAAGGATTATGGCAACCAATTCTGTTTGAAGAGTGGAGGCCCAGTTACTTAGACGCGCTCCACACTTATGGGAGAAGGAACCATCTCTCCCTGTCACAACAACTGCACTTCCAGCTGCACTATGGGACTGGTGCAAGGAGCCATCAGTGTAAATAATCTGGGAAAGAGAGCGCTCTCTGACTAAAGCATCATTTTGGCTTAAGGCATTGTACTTTGTTTCTCGTCGAAGCAAGGTTTGTTCTTTAATCAGCTTCTTGGGTGGGAAAGGGGAACAGTAATTTGGAAAGGAGTGATCTTCCATGGGACAGGAAAGTGTCGTTGTTATCTCTCTTGGTAGGGGTGATGAAAGTTATACATTCTGAGCACATTGGCAGTTACGGCAATCCATTTGGAGGGATGCTGATCTTCAAGGAAGAAGGCTTGGAGAGCTTCAGTGCAGGGGTTAGGGTGGGTTACCCTAAGCATTTTGATACCAATTAAAGCATTAATTTCAGTGATACGATCACTTACACGTGAAATATTCAGGTCCTTCCTCATGTTTAGTAATTTAGTTGTACGGGGGCATCCGAGGATAATCCTAATGGCTTCGTTTTGCATATCTTCCAGCCCTCGAAGCATTCTCTCAGGCACTAGAGCAAGCATGGGTGCAGCATAATCAATCAGAGACCTAATATATGAGAGATACATCATTTTGACAATTTTCGAGAACCCAGGCGAGTGTGTTACCACTTCGGCACGGATTAATTAATTAATTGCACTGCATTGATTAATTATCATCATTAATAATGATTAAGTGTCACTTCAAGTGCAAGAGGTCCCGGGTTACTTACGATGCCATGAAAGGCATTAGTTGAATGGCAAAAGTGCAGTGGAACAGTGAATGAGTTGTCTGGTTTAGAGGTAGTCTTTGGGTTATGCAGACCTGGGATCAAATGCCAAACAGATAAGTTCGAAGAATTATTCTATCTTTGAATTGTTGTTCTTTCACTTCTATAAACCAACACTTGGGGACGTTGAAAGAACTGGACCAAATACAAAATAATAAAATTGAGAAGTAACAACTCGCGAAAACTTCTACCATCAGAAAATACTGCAAAAACAGAAAAATTGTAACCTCTTGCCGTGACCAGGATTCGAACCTGGGTTATTGCGGCCACAACGCAATGTACTAACCACTATACGATCACGGCCACCAGTCCGGTGATACCTGACAGACTATCAACTTTTATAACATGTCTAACGTCCTTTATATTCTGCCATCAGTATATATTTGTTCCCATAGCAGTTGACACCCGTGGCTCTCGGCACCAGTGTGATCAGTTCCCTCAAGGAACTGGGTTTTAGGCCCACTGACACCGGGCCTAAGTTAAATATGGTTCAAGAAATATTAGCATATAGACACCCGCAGTTGATGTTTTGACCCGCATTGTTATCAAGGCAAATTGGGAGGACCTTTGACAAGCCGGCAGCTTCCTGTCCTCTTCGAGGCCACTAGTATTAGTAGCCCTCAGGTAAATTCAGATAACGTTTCATGCAGTCCCGTATGAAACATAGCGCCCATCCTCCTTTTTAGATAGTACTGATAGTACTGATGCGGACCATCGTATATGTATTGACGTAATAGGCAATTAGAAAGTAGAACAGTACTCTGAATATCGACATGTGGTGGCTACATATACACCACATATGGTGACAGATGAAAATAAAAACTTATCTGCCCAGACCAGGGATCGAACCAGGGACCTTTAGATCTTCAGTCTAACGCTCTCCCAACTGAGCTATCTAGGCTAATAACATTGAGCAACAAACATATTTATAAAACCTAAATGTAATTTAATTTGATGTTGGTGTTTATTTATTAGATTTCACTTGAAACTGGTTAAAGAGAACAATGTTGGAGCACACTGCCCCATCCTGCCGCCCCGTCTCGAAAAACACCAGAAAACTTTCAGAGGTGTCTGACCATATAAGCTCGTATGAAGAAAGACCAAAGAAACTAGACCTGAGCTCAGGGGTCAGATTCACGAAGCAGTTACGCAAACACTTACGAACCTATACATCTTTTCTCAATCTCTGGCGGCTTTGTTTACAATTATTTAACAGGTAATGAGCTCCGAAGTACCAGGAAGCTGTTTATAACAATAACAACAGTTGACTGGGACGTTTTCATGCTTGTAAACTGTTTAATAAATGTAACAAAAGCCGTCAAAGATTGAGGAAAGATGTACACGTTCGTAAGTACTTGCGTAACTGCTTCGTGAATCTGCTGGCAGGACAGCAGTTGACGCGTCCCGTGACAGAAGACTTCCTCGCTCGCGTCGTCACACATCACTTAAGTACAAACGAATAATAATAGCGATTCCATCATAGCTCTAATAAGTACAATTGGCTTCGTTCTCGGCTCGCTGTCGGGGATTCAGCGTGAGACTGAAGTGGTTGGGCACGTTTCCTTTCACCTAATACTGCTGTTCACCTTTCATTATTGGTATTTGAATTGAATTTGAATGAGGGATAGTTTGGCAAGTCTTGTGGGGGTTGCATCCTGGGGAGGGTCAGTAGTTCCACCCTGGGAGAGCCTCCATACAACGATAAAGTATACATATATATTATATATATAATATATATATATGTATATAATATAATAAAATTATTAAATGATAATACTGTATCTTAGAAGCATAACAAAAGATATAAGGTCATGATAAAAGCCAGCGTTATATGTTCCTGTGGGACGAGGTGGCCGAGTGGTTAAGGCGTTGGACTGCTAATCCAATAGGGTCTCCCTGCGTGGGTTCGAATCCCATCCTCGTCGCAACCTATTTTCAGACTTTTTTATGATTTTTAAGTTGTATTACTTTGATTAGTGATGTTAACTGCGTGACGTCACACAACTAGAGCCACGCTCAAGGGAACATCACCGAGTTAAAAGACGTGTTGAGTGATTTCATTTCGTTTTCAAATCAGAGTTGTGTAAGCCTTAAGTCACTTTAAATTGTAGTCTGTATTTACTAATTTGTGTCTGCTGAATCGAGATATTAGCTCTTGGACCCCGCCTTTCTAACCAATTTATTTTTCGTCTATTAAGGCTACTACATATATTTCTCTCTAACATAAGCACACACACAAACACATCTCCAGGAAAGAAATGTATATGTTTATCTGACAGAACGTTCGGTAATATGTTTATTGTTTGTGATGTGTGTCTATATATGTATGAACACGTTGTACTGAACGGGGTGAGGATACCTTGAACAGCCTCATCCCTTTGTGTGTATTTTACCTCAATAAACTTATTTCAATTTCAATTTCAAATCTCCGGGAAGCAGCCTGTAGCAGCTGTCTAACTCCCAGGTAGATCGACTCTTTTAACTCCCAGGTACCTATATTTACTGCTAGGTAAACAGGGGCATTAGAGTGAAAGAAATTCTGCCCATTTGTTTCCGCCTGCGCCGGGGAATCGATCCCGGGCCCTATATACCTCTTGCGAAAATCGCGAAGAGTTGTTTAGTCAGAGTTGATTTGTTTTTTGTATTGAGGCTGGTATTTTCTAAATTGATTCCATGTATGTCTAACCATCCTGTGAGATGGGAGTATTAGATAAACTTATAGCTAGTTTTTTATCTACACTGTGTAATATTCCATATAGAATTGGTTAGTAGCACATTGCTGTGTATACTTAATCTTCTTAATAAAAAAAATCAGTAATAAAGATTTTAAATTATAGTTTGTATTATTACAAATACAGTACTGTATTATCCTTATTAAATCATGTTAACCATGGATCATTAAGATCTCATGTTGATATGTAATAGTCATATTTCTTTTGAACTGCTAATCCATGCTAATCATTCGTTAAATTGTGCATTATGTCTCAATTTTTCACTTCCTTGGATATACTGTACAGTACAAAAAGATAGGATAAAAATAAACCAGTAATATTTCTTTCATTATATTTTTTATTTAAATAACTGCATCAATATTTTTACAGCTGACAGGATTTGTTTTACCATACAGCTGCATTATTTGTTAAAAAAAAAATTTGGTTTATTGTTACACACAATGGTGCTACATAGCCTTCCCAGCTTGGTGCCTTCTTTTAATACTTACTGATTAATAAATAAATAATAATAAATAAATTTTATTCATGAAAAGTACATACAGTTGATTTACAAACATAATGTTGGATTTATAGACAGAGCTAGTACATACAATACCTAAAGCCACTAATACTCATAGCATTTCGGGCAAGGTGTGGGGGGGAACACTTAGACTAAAACTTAATAGTAATCGAGATTAGGTATAAATTGTGTTGAAAGAAGGACTAAAAAATAAAAAAAGGGGGATAACATAGCAGAAATCAGCAATTGTACATGTTGGTGAACAGCATGATTAAAAAATAGCAAGACATGGGTTGACATTTAGGAGGTAAGGTAGGTTACATGGAGTTAATTAGGTAGTACTTGGTTTTACTCTTAAACTGGTTGAGAGGTACAGTCTTTGACATGATTCGGGAGGCCATTCCACATTCTGGGTCCCTTGATTTGTAGAGCACTTCTAGTTTGATTACATACAGCCAAATTGAGTAACAGGAAGAGGACTTGGACACAAATTTGTTCCATGCTAAATGTAGAGGAATCAGCTGAGTATTCCTCAAATAAAATAAGTTGTCTCAGCTTATAAGGTAAATAAAATAAGCATTTCTCAAATAATTAGCTGCCTCACCTCACTGCCTTACTGCTACATAGCCTTCCCGGCATGGTGCCTTCTTTTGATAATTACTTGTTCCACACCCAAGTTGTATACTGTAACAGGAAGAGGTCTTGGACCCCTCCTTCCCACTCTCTTTTTTTTAATAGTCCATATAGTCATAATTACAGATTTAAGTATTGAATGAATAAAGTTTTTGACATTTTTACCCTTTTCCTTACCTAACATCATTTGTGCAGCATATTTTTATTTTATGTCTCACCCAGATTTAATTTAAAAATAAAACCAAACTAAATAAATTAGAACTGTGTATGTATAGCTAAGGTACACCCTTACTACTAGGTGAACAGGGACATTTGGTGATAGTAAATGATCCCATCAGGCAGAGCTCATCACCTCTCATATTTCATGTTCTCCAGTGTTTATTTACTTAATAACTACGGGTATAATATCTTGCTATTATAAAACTAATTCTAATATAAAAGACATATTTACTCAAAGTTTCAAGCAGAGAATGCATATATAACTAACACGAAGGACTCCTCTTCACGAGATTCAATTTTTATAATCTTTTGTTTATGTTCCAAAATCTTAAAATCGATCCCAGTGTTATGTAGTAGAGAAAAATTGAGTTATATCCAGTTTACGTAAAGCTACGAGTGGTCGAAACCACACTTTTATTTATTTATTTATTTATTTATTTATTTATTTATTTTTGCATATACAAGAAGGTACATTGGGATTGTGAGGATACATAATATGGTAATTACAATCTTGTAAAGTCACTAGTACGCACAGCGTTTCGGGCAGGTCCTTAATCTAAGAAAATTTTAAGTACGTAAATGCTTGCAAAATTTATAAAAAAAATGATAACAGTTACAAGGCAAGAAAAAAAAAGATGAGAGAAAATTGTAGGTATATTAAAGCACATAGGTAGCTCAAATTGATTGCAATGACAGCTTGAATGGTAGTTGACAAAAATTAGTAGGCACAATACAGCATATGGCTAGCACATAAAAGAAGACAGCAATGAACACAATGATAAAGTTGTTTGGGTTAAGTACATAAAAATTAGGAGATTGGGCAACACTAGGTACAGAGCAAATTTAAAGCTCAGTGTAGGAAACTAAGAAGATGAAATTAGGTACTTTTTGGTTTTTGCTTTTAAATAAGGCAAAAGTTTGACAGCTTTTCAATTCACAAGGGAGTGAGTTCCATAGACTAGGTCCCTTAATTTGCATAGAGTGTTTACACAGATTAAGTTTGACCCCTGGGGATATCAAAGAGATATTTATTTCTGGTGTGGTGATAATGGGTCCTATTACATCTGTCCAGGGAGAGTTTCAGAGCATGGTTTGCATTTAAGAACAGAGTTTTGTAAATGTAGTTGACACAAGAGAATGTGTGGAGGGAGTTAATATTTAGCAAGTTTAGGGATTTAAACAAGGGAGCTGAGTGTTGTCTGAAAGCAGAGTTTGTTATTATTCTGATAGCAGATTTTTGCTGGGTGATGATGGGCATAAGGTGGTTTGCAGTGGTAGACCCCCATGCACAGATACCATAATTAAGATCGGGGTAGATTAGTGCATAATATAGTGAGAGGAGAGCAGAGTTAGGAACATAATATCTTATTTTGGAGAGTATACCAACTGTTTTAGAGACTTTCTTAGTTATGTGTTGAATGTGAGTGCTGAAGTTGAGTCTCTTGTCTAGGAATAGGCCAAGAAACTAGCCATCATTTTTATTACTGATGTTAATGTTGTCTATCTGTAGCTGAATTGCATTTGATGATTTGCTTCCAAATATGATGTAGTAGGTCTTTTCTATGTTTAATGTTAGTTGACATCCATAAGTGGACTATTTTTAATTCATTATTCACAACATTATTTAGTGTATGTGGGTTGGGGTCTGAATAGATAAGGGTAGTATCATCAGCAAACAATATAGGTTTAAGAATATTAGAGACATTAGGCAGATCATTGATATATATATATAGGAAATAGAAGAGGTCCTAAGATGCTGCCCTGTGGCACTCCAACGGTAATTGTAGAGTGGAAGAAGTTGTATCATTGATGGTTACACATTGGTGTCTAAGATAGGGTCGGATGTAGTCAAGGACAAAGCCTCGGATTCCATAATGCTGGAGTTTGAGTAAGAGGTAGTTGTGATTAACAGTATCAAAGGCTTTTCTTAGGTCAATGAAGAGTCCAATCGGAAACTCATTTTTGTCAAGGGCTGAGTAGATTACGTCAAGGAGATTAATGATTGCATCCCTGGTGCTCTTTTGGGACCGGAAGCCAAACTGGCAGGGGCTGAGTATGTCGAATTTTACGAGGTAGGAATAGAGCTGTTTGTAAATATTTTTTTCAAATATTTTTGATAGGATGGGTAGATTTGATATTGGTCTATAATTGTTTATGTCCGCCGGATTGCCTCCTTTATGGACTGGCGTTACTCTTGCTTTTTTAAGGATATCAGGGAAGGTATGACACTATAGATTTGTTGAACAGTAGAGCTATGGGTGAGGTAAGGGCATGGGAGGCGCTCTTGTATACAATGGACGGAATTTCACATGGAGTGCCAAATGGATTACCAAAACTGCCAATGTGCTCAGTATTTATAACTTTCATCACCCCTACCAAGAGGGACAACACCGACACTTTCCTGCCCCATGGGAGATCAAATTCAAATTCAAATTCAAATTCAAATGTTTATTTAGGTAAAGTACATACATACAAGGTGTAATACAAACATTGATGGATTTATAGATAGAGCTAGTACATACAATGCCTAAAGCCACTATTATGCAAAGCGTTTCGGGCAGGAAAAACACTAAGACTAAAACTTAATACTAATTGAGATTAAAGTATAAAATGTGTTGAGAAAATATAAAAATAAAAAAGGGGGAAGATGACAGGAAAATAGCAAAAATACAATTTGGTCGACAAACAGCATTGTTTAAAAATAGCAGACATTGGTTGACATTTAGGGGTGAGGTAGGTTACAGGGAGTTAATTAGGTAGTGCTTAGTTTTTATCTTAAACTGGTTGGGAGAGGTACAGTCTTTAACATGGTTGGGAAGGTCATTCCTTTCCAAATTACTGTCCTCCCTTTCTCACCCAAGAAGCTGATTAAAGAACAAACCTTGCTTCGACAAGAAGCAAAGTACAATGCCTTAAGCCAAATTGATGCTTTGATCAGAGAACGGTTCTTTTCCCAGATTATTTACACTGATGGATCCTTGCACCAGTCCCATGGTGCAGCTGGAAGTGCAGTTGTTGTGACAGGGAGAGATGGTTCCTTCTCCCATGAGTGTGGAGCGCGTCTAAGTAACTGGGCCTCCACTCTTCAAACAGAATTGGTTGCCATAATCCTTGCACTCGAGCGCGTATATGAATCCAAAGTTGACACGTTAATAGTAAGTGACTCCTTGTCATCCTTGACTGCCCTCAGCTCCTCAAGGCATAACTGTGACGTGCTTATCTCTGAAGCTAGACACAGATATAGTGAAATAATCAATGATGGAATCAAAGTATGTCTCCTGTAGATTCCTTCCCATATTGATCTCCGAATGCATGATAGAACTGATGAGTTGGCCAAGACTTTTGCTCGTAAAGAGGGAATTGATTACCATCTTGGACTGCCTTTGAGCAGATCTTGTTGAAGTTCTCGGTGTACTGCTGCTCTCAGATTGCTCATGGACAATCCAAGGTTACACTCTGTTATAAATTATATGTGTGTGGCTCCTATGGGGTACTGGTACTATTAAGGGGTAAGGGTAGTTAGAAGACAAGAGTATCAAATATGGGAGAGCTAAAAGGCCCGGCCCCCACAATAAACTATCCACAGTAATAATAACTTGCTACTAGACCATATATGTTAGTCTAAGGGTTGATCAATGCGCTCCCACACAGGAAGAAGAGATACTCTGTAATTCATGTACTTATTTATTAACCCCTTAACAACCCCCCATATACACTCACACCAATAACAATAATAACTTTACCACACTATCTTACGTTAAAAGCCTTGGTCCACGTAGGCAGGATACAAGGTTTACACTAATAACAAGCTAGGGTAAAGTACTACTGGATAAGCACTGAAGCTGGATGCAGCTTAGGGTAGTGAAACCACGTGGGACCCTAATACAAAACACAACACTTAGGGGTACCCAAACACTGGCAAAATACTATCCCCAGGTCTCACCAATCGTTACTACCAGAGTAGGCACACTTAACACCATATAATACTTAACTTAAGGGTACAGGAACTTAGGGTAAGGGAAATAAGTAAGAGGAGAAGGGAGGAGATTAGGGGTGCAGCCACAGAGTAGGTCTCGTCCGCACGAACACCAGCCAGAGAAGAGAGAGCTAGCGACCAGCTGGCCTCCCTCATGTCGTGGTGCCGGAAGGAGCCTAATTGATCATGCAGCTAAGCACATTAAAGATCTTCCCCTATGCAACGTATTGTTACTCTATGAATGATTAGAAAGTATTAGTAAGCAAAGTTGGTGCCTATGTTATTATTTAATAATCAACCCCCAGCTCAGTCTTTAAATGCTCTTTGAGAAACAATAATAGTCTTACGTCTGGCAGGGAAGATACAAACAATTGCCGTTCAAGATGCACTTAACTGTACTACTAGAAAGTTTAATAGCTCAATTTTGACCTCTGGTTTCTACTGGAGAACCCAGGGTCGTAACACACTCAACGGCTCCTTTAAAGGCAGAATCTTTGGCTAACTTATCAGCTCTATCATGCATTCGGAGGCCAACATGAGATGGAGACCACATGAAATGGACTCTGTATGAATTTAGAGACAATTCTATAACCAATGTTCCAGCGATGTGTCAATATTTCATTCAAAATGATCTGCTACCAGAAATTTTAGCCAAATATCCCCAGTTTGCTAACTGTAGGTAGTAACTAAGTGATTGTAACCTATCCACCGCTGCCCACTGAATGGGGGGCGGTGTGCAGGACAAACATATAAATTTTGACACTAGCTCTCCACATATGTCAGTTGCTTAATTTAGAACCTGTACTTGAGGTCGATCTCGAACCCATTGTTGATGTGATGACTTATATTGAATTTTGTAACTAGCTCATCAAGATTGTAACTTGCTTAGCTAAATGAATTGTGGGGTTCAGTCCCTGAGCCTATTATGTGCCTCTGTAACCCTTTCCACTACCGCCCACAAGATGGGTATGGGGTGCATAATAAATGAACTAAACTAACTAACTAACTTTGAGCAGCCTGAGGGCAGCAATATTCCGGGAACATCAACTAAATATCGTAGACTTGAGGCAAAGTGAAATTCACACCAGTTACTCCATCTATCATCATTCTATTATGCAAGAAGAACCGCACGTCTATGGGTCATCCAGTAATGTTAGCAGACTTCTACATGTTACCACTGCTAGGCTTAGGCTCGGCTACAAGTACCTCTGGGAATTTGTAACATCTGCTGATGTAGATTTGACTAAATGTAAACTCTGTCAGCAGAACTATTCGTATACTTTGCGTCATTATATAATGGAATGTGAGAAAATCGCGGAATTTAGAGATAACACCATCAATAGTGTCCAAGAAATGTATAAGTACTTCATTCATAATGATATAAGGCCGGGAATCTTAGCCAAGTATCCAAAATTTGCTTACTGTAGGTAATGCATGCACATGACTGTAAAGCTGCCGCCCAGTTGGGTGGGTGTGGAGCACATGACTGTAAAGCTGCCGCCCAGTTGGGTGGGTGTGGAGCACATGACTGTAAACCTGCCGCCCAGTTGGGTGGGTGTGGAGCACATGACTGTAAAGCTGCCGCCCAGTTGGGTGGGTGTGGAGCACATGACTGTAAACCTGCCGCCCAGTTGGGTGGGTGTGGAGCACATCACTGTAAAGCTGCCGCCCAGTTGGGTGGGTGTGGAGCACATCACTGTAAAGCTGCCGCCCAGTTGGGTGGGTCAGTCAGTCTGGTGTTGACAAAGGCTTTAACAAGCCGAAACGTTCACCTCATTTCATATTTCTCTGTGGATTTTCCACATAAAATGATCAGTGTTTTGTGATCGTCAATTGCATATATATATATATATATATATATATATATATATATATATATATATATATATATATATATATATATATATATATATATATATATATATATATATATATATATATATATATATATATATATATATATATATATGGCACAACTCTCCTAAACACGAGAGTCAAGTATACAACTTTAGAACACTTTCCCACCAGGAGACTCGAACCCTAGCCAGCACAGAAGCCTTCCAGCAACTGGCATAACAGGTACGCCTTAACCCTCTCCACCACCTGCTCAGACCCTTAAAAGAGATGGTAATTTCGGAGTATTTAAATACCACTAAGATCACCACCTCCCAAGAGCACTAGAGCAAGTGAGGGGTCATTTAGACGTTAATTTCATCAAGTCCCTGTTAATATGGGAAGACACAGTGTCTATGCTTAAGGCACAACTCTCCTAAACACGAGAGTCAAGTATACAACTTTAGAACACTTTCCCACCAGGAGACTCGAACCCTAGCCAGCACAGAAGCCTTCCAGCAACTGGCATAACAGGTACGCCTTAACCCTCTCCACCACCTGCTCAGACCCTTAAAAGAGATGGTAATTTCGGAGTATTTAAATACCACAAAGATCACCACCTCCCAAGAGCACTAGAGCAAGTGAGGGGTCATTTAGACGTTAATTTCATCAAGTCCCTGTTAATATGGGAAGACACAGTGTCTATGCTTAAGGCACAACTCTCCTAAACACGAGAGTCAAGTATACAACTTTAGAACACTTTCCCACCAGGAGACTCGAACCCTAGCCAGCACAGAAGCCTTCCAGCAACTGGCATAACAGGTACGCCTTAACCCTCTCCACCACCTGCTCAGACCCTTAAAAGAGATGGTAATTTCGGAGTATTTAAATACCACAAAGATCACCACCTCCCAAGAGCACTAGAGCAAGTGAGGGGTCATTTAGACGTTAATTTCATCAAGTCCCTGTTAATATGGGAAGACACAGTGTCTATGCTTAAGGCACAACTCTCCTAAACACGAGAGTCAAGTATACAACTTTAGAACACTTTCCCACCAGGAGACTCGAACCCTAGCCAGCACAGAAGCCTTCCAGCAACTGGCATAACAGGTACGCCTTAACCCTCTCCACCACCTGCTCAGACCCTTAAAAGAGATGGTAATTTCGGAGTATTTAAATACCACAAAGATCACCACCTCCCAAGAGCACTAGAGCAAGTGAGGGGTCATTTAGATGTTAATTTCATCAAGTCCCTGTTAATATGGGAAGACACAGTGTCTATGCTTAAGGCACAACTCTCCTAAACACGAGAGTCCCATATTAACAGGGACTTGATGAAATTAACGTCTAAATGACCCCTCACTTGCTCTAGTGCTCTTGGGAGGTGGTGATCTTTGTGGTATTTAAATACTCCGAAATTACCATCTCTTTTAAGGGTCTGAGCAGGTGGTGGAGAGGGTTAAGGCGTACCTGTTATGCCAGTTGCTGGAAGGCTTCTGTGCTGGCTAGGGTTCGAGTCTCCTGGTGGGAAAGTGTTCTAAAGTTGTATACTTGACTCTCGTGTTTAGGAGAGTTGTGCCTTAAGCATAGACACTGTGTCTTCCCATATTAACAGGGACTTGATGAAATTAACGTCTAAATGACCCCTCACTTGCTCTAGTGCTCTTGGGAGGTGGTGATCTTTGTGGTATTTAAATACTCCGAAATTACCATCTCTTTTAAGGGTCTGAGCAGGTGGTGGAGAGGGTTAAGGCGTACCTGTTATGCCAGTTGCTGGAAGGCTTCTGTGCTGGCTAGGGTTCGAGTCTCCTGGTGGGAAAGTGTTCTAAAGTTGTATACTTGACTCTCGTGTTTAGGAGAGTTGTGCCTTAAGCATAGACACTGTGTCTTCCCATATTAACAGGGACTTGATGAAATTAACGTCTAAATGACCCCTCACTTGCTCTAGTGCTCTTGGGAGGTGGTGATCTTTGTGGTATTTAAATACTCCGAAATTACCATCTCTTTTAAGGGTCTGAGCAGGTGGTGGAGAGGGTTAAGGCGTACCTGTTATGCCAGTTGCTGGAAGGCTTCTGTGCTGGCTAGGGTTCGAGTCTCCTGGTGGGAAAGTGTTCTAAAGTTGTATACTTGACTCTCGTGTTTAGGAGAGTTGTGCCTTAAGCATAGACACTGTGTCTTCCCATATTAACAGGGACTTGATGAAATTAACGTCTAAATGACCCCTCACTTGCTCTAGTGCTCTTGGGAGGTGGTGATCTTTGTGGTATTTAAATACTCCGAAATTACCATCTCTTTTAAGGGTCGTAGCAAGTGGTGGAGAGGGTTAAGGCGTACCTGTTATGCCAGTTGCTGGAAGGCTTCTGTGCTGGCTAGGGTTCGAGTCTCCTGGTGGGAAAGTGTTCTAAAGTTGTATACTTGACTCTCGTGTTTAGGAGAGTTGTGCCTTAAGCATAGACACTGTGTCTTCCCATATTAACAGGGACTTGATGAAATTAACGTCTAAATGACCCCTCACTTGCTCTAGTGCTCTTGGGAGGTGGTGATCTTTGTGGTATTTAAATACTCCGAAATTACCATCTCTTTTAAGGGTCTGAGCAGGTGGTGGAGAGGGTTAAGGCGTACCTGTTATGCCAGTTGCTGGAAGGCTTCTGTGCTGGCTAGGGTTCGAGTCTCCTGGTGGGAAAGTGTTCTAAAGTTGTATACTTGACTCTCGTGTTTAGGAGAGTTATGCCTTAAGCATAGACACTGTGTCTTCCCATATTAACAGGGACTTGATGAAATTAACGTCTAAATGACCCCTCACTTGCTCTAGTGCTCTTGGGAGGTGGTGATCTTTGTGGTATTTAAATACTCCGAAATTACCATATCTTTTAAGGGTCTGAGCAGGTGGTGGAGAGGGTTAAGGCGTACCTGTTATGCCAGTTGTTGGAAGGCTTCTGTGCTGGCTAGGGTTCGAGTCTCCTGGTGGGAAAGTGTTCTAAAGTTGTATACTTGACTCTCGTGTTTAGGAGAGTTGTGCCTTAAGCATAGACACTGTGTCTTCCCATATTAACAGGGACTTGATGAAATTAACGTCTAAATGACCCCTCACTTGCTCTAGTGCTCTTGGGAGGTGGTGATCTTTGTGGTATTTAAATACTCCGAAATTACCATCTCTTTTAAGGGTCTGAGCAGGTGGTGGAGAGGGTTAAGGCGTATCTGTTATGCCAGTTGCTGGAAGGCTTCTGTGCTGGCTAGGGTTCGAGTCTCCTGGTGGGAAAGTGTTCTAAAGTTGTATACTTGACTCTCGTGTTTAGGAGAGTTATGCCTTAAGCATAGACACTGTGTCTTCCCATATTAACAGGGACTTGATGAAATTAACGTCTAAATGACCCCTCACTTGCTCTAGTGCTCTTGGGAGGTGGTGATCTTTGTGGTATTTAAATACTCCGAAATTACCATATCTTTTAAGGGTCTGAGCAGGTGGTGGAGAGGGTTAAGGCGTACCTGTTATGCCAGTTGTTGGAAGGCTTCTGTGCTGGCTAGGGTTCGAGTCTCCTGGTGGGAAAGTGTTCTAAAGTTGTATACTTGACTCTCGTGTTTAGGAGAGTTGTGCCTTAAGCATAGACACTGTGTCTTCCCATATTAACAGGGACTTGATGAAATTAACGTCTAAATGACCCCTCACTTGCTCTAGTGCTCTTGGGAGGTGGTGATCTTTGTGGTATTTAAATACTCCGAAATTACCATCTCTTTTAAGGGTCTGAGCAGGTGGTGGAGAGGGTTAAGGCGTATCTGTTATGCCAGTTGCTGGAAGGCTTCTGTGCTGGCTAGGGTTCGAGTCTCCTGGTGGGAAAGTGTTCTAAAGTTGTATACTTGACTCTCGTGTTTAGGAGAGTTGTGCCTTAAGCATAGACACTGTGTCTTCCCATATTAACAGGGACTTGATGAAATTAACGTCTAAATGACCCCTCACTTGCTCTAGTGCTCTTGGGAGGTGGTGATCTTTGTGGTATTTAAATACTCCGAAATTACCATCTCTTTTAAGGGTCTGAGCAGGTGGTGGAGAGGGTTAAGGCATACCTGTTATGCCAGTTGCTGGAAGGCTTCTGTGCTGGCTAGGGTTCGAGTCTCCTGGTGGGAAAGTGTTATATATTGATATAATCTACACAGTCCTTGACAAAAATTAGTTCCCAACTGCACTCTTCATAGACATGAGAAAGGTCCTTGATACTGTTAAACATAACTACCTCTTACTTAAACGTCACCATTATGGAATCCGAGGCCTTACCCTGAACTATATTCGATCCTATCTTAGTGACGGACAACAGAATGTAACCATCAATGATATAACCTCTCCCACTCTACCATTAACTGTAGGAATGCCACAAGGCAGCATCCTAAGATCTCTCTTATTTCTTATATACATTTATGTATTTATTTATTCATTTATTTATTTATATAGAAGAAAGTACATTGGGTTTGTGAGGGTACATAGCATTGTGTTAACATTCTTGTAAAGCCACTATACGTACGCACAGCGTTTCGGGCACATCAATGATCGATCTGCCTAATGTTTCTAACATTCTTAAACCTATACTATTTGCTGGCGATGTTACCTTCATCTACTCAGACCCCAACCCACACACACACACACTAAATAATGTTGTAAATAACGAATTTAAAAAATCCACTCATGGATGTCAACCAACACATTCACACTAAACATACAAAGACCTACATCTTATTTCGAAGAAAATCAACAAATGCAATTCAGCTTCAGATAGACAATGTTAACATCTGCAATATAAATGTAGGACAGTTCCTTGGCCTATTCATTGACAGGAGACACCCACATACAACATACAACCAAAAAAAGTCTAAAAAACGGTCGGCATACATTCTAAATTCAGATATTATGTTCCAAACTCTGCTCCCCTCTCATTATACTATACGTTAACATATCCCTATCTTACATACGGTATCTGTGATGGGGCTCAACCACTGCACGCTACTTCAACCCCATCATCACCTGGCAAAAATCTGCTATCAGAACAACAACAAGGTGTGTTTACAGACAACACTCAGCCTCCCAGCTTAAACCCCTCAACATGCTAAACATAAACTCACTCCACATCTTCTCTTGTGCCATTTACATTTACAAAACCTTGTTCCTAGATTCAAATCCTGATCTAAAACTCTTCCTTAACAGATGTAATAGAACCCATAATCGACACACTAGAAATAAATATCTTTGATATCCCCAAAGTTAAATTCAATCTGTGTAAACACTCTATGCAAATAAAGGAACCTATAATACACACAGAAAATCACAATAGCGTGATATATCAAATGAACAAATCCACAAGGGTTGTGATGAGGGTTCGAACCTACGCACGGGGTGTTCCCAGATGAGCCTTAGTCAACTGTACCACGACATGGTCATTTCTAAATGTCGTGGTACAGTTGACAGTGGTACAATGGTCCATGTCGTGGTACAGTTGACAGTGGTACAATGGTCCATGTCGTGGTACAGTTGACAGTGGTACAATGGTCCATGTCGTGGTACAGTTGACTAAGGCGCATCTGGGAACACCCTGTGCGTAAGTTCGAACCCTCATCACGGATCTTGTGGATTTGTTCAAAGGAACCTAGACCTAGGTTCACGAAGCTCCATGTATCTCTTCGTAAGAAGGTTTGCTAGGAAGGTTGGTAAGTGTGCCGTAATTAGGACTACGACCATAGTTCTGTCCACTCAGCCGCGAGGCCCGGAACACACTCACCTAGTTGTGCTTGCGGGGGTTGAGCTTTGGCTCTTTGGTCCCGCCTCTCAACTGTAGTGTGTGTGTGTAGTAAATACACGCACTCCTCAAGTGTGTGTATTTACTATTTGTGCCTGCAGGATGGAGCTGTTAGCTCTTGGACCCCGCCTTTCAAACACTGTGTGTGTGTGTGTGTACTCTCCTACTTGAGGTGACGGGAATTGAGCTTCGGTTCTTTGCTCAAGCCTGCCAATCGTCAGTCAACTGGTGTGCCCAATCCTGAGCCTATTGGGCGTTATCATATATCAGTTTAGTTCATCTAGTATACATCCCTATGCCCATCCTGTGGGCGCCCCCACGCCCATCTTGTGGGCGCCCCCACGCCCATCCTGTGGGCGCCCCTATGCCCATCTTGTGGGCGCCCCCACGCCCATCTTGTGGGCGCCCCCACGCCCATCTTGTGGGCGCCCCCACGCCCATCTTGTGGGCGCCCCCACGCCCATCTTGTGGGCGCCCCCACGCCCATCTTGTGGGCGCCCCCACGCCCATCCTGTGGGCGCCCCCACGCCCATCCTGTGGGCGCCCCCACGCCCATCCTGTGGGCGCCCCCACGCCCATCCTGTGGGCGCCCCCACGCCCATCCTGTGGGCGGTAGTGGAAATCGTTACAGAGGCTAACAAAAAATCTACATTTGAGACTGCGTTTTCCACCACATCACTTCCCATAGTGCATTCCAGTTGTTAACTACCCTGACATTGAAAACATTCTTTTTAACGTCGCTATGCCTCACTTAGGCACTCAGCTTCAACCCATGTTCCGGTATATGCCTACCACCCGTGCTAATAGTGTACGTACCCTGCCAATTTATGAAAATTTTGTAGGTGGTGATCATGTCTCCCAGAGCTTTTCTGTCTTCCTAACCGTGGTTTCCTGTCCCTGACAACGGGAAAGGATGATCAACTAAATTAGTGGACATGAGCAGAAAGAACTCAATATGCCATGGGCGGAGGTGTATATAAGGTTACAGTGCCAGACTGGTACACTCCTGTGAGCGACTGTGTACTGTGCACCACATACTCCACCACGGCACACAACCCACGTAATCACACCCAGTCAATGTTGTTAGCCATTTTTTGTTTACAATATATTTGTACATCTTAGATATACTTGTTGTTACATAAAGATTACGAAAAGAGTTGTGACGAAACGATCTTTCACAATTCAATTTCAATTTCTCTCTTTATTATGCACCCCATACTTATCTCGTGGGCGGTGGTGTAAAGGGTTACAGAGGCACATAATTGGTTCAGGAACTGAACCCTCTAGTTCGTTTAGCTAAGCAAATAACAATCTTTTGACGCTAATTACACAATTATTAATGTTATACATGATTGTACACATACTCATACATACGTGTACATATAAATATACATATATACATATACATATACATATACATATATACATACACATGCATATACAATCACCTACACAAATACACACATTAATAATCTTTTGTATCACAAGTGATTCAACAAGAGGCTCACAACAGTCACTATACAAGGCACTTTACATCTATGGTGAGTCACACAGTTACTAGTCTTGCTCCACACCCACCCAACTGGGCGGCAGCTTTACAGTCATGTGCTCCACACCCACCCAACTGGGCGGCAGCTTTACAGTCATGTGCTCCACACCCACCCAACTGGGCGGCAGCTTTACAGTCATGTGCTCCACACCCACCCAACTGGGCGGCAGCTTTACAGTCATGTGCTCCACACCCACCCAACTGGGCGGCAGCTTTACAGTCATGTGTTTCACACCCACCCAACTGGGCGGCAGCTTTACAGTCATGTGCTCCACACCCACCCAACTGGGCGGCAGCTTTACAGTCATGTGCTCCACACCCACCCAACTGGGCGGCGGCTTTACAGTCATATGCTTCGCACCCACCCAACTGGGCGGCAGCTTTACAGTCATGTGCTCCACACCCACCCAACTGGGCGGCAGCTTTACAGTCATGTGCTCCACACCCACCCAACTGGGCGGCAGCTTTACAGTCATGTGCTCCACACCCACCCAACTGGGCGGCAGCTTTACAGTCATATGCTTCGCACCCACCCAACTGGGCGGCAGCTTTACAGTCATGTGCTCCACACCCACCCAACTGGGCGGCAGCTTTACAGTCATGTGTATGCATTACCTACAGTAAGCAAATTTTGGATACTTGGCTAAGATTCCCGGCCTTATATCATTATGAATGAAGTACTTACACATTTCTTGGACACTATTGATGGTGTTATCTCTGAATTCCGCGATTTTCTCACATTCCATTATATAATGACGCAAAGTATACGAATAGTTCTGCTGACAGAGTTTACATTTAGTCAAATCTACATCAGCAGATGTTACAAATTCCCAGAGGTACTTGTAGCCGAGCCTAAGCCTAGCAGTGGTAACATGTAGAAGTCTGCTAACATTATTGGATGACCCATAGACGTGCGGTTCTTCCTGCATAATAGAATGATGATAGATGGAGGAACTGGTGTGAATTTCACTTTGCCTCAAGTCTACGAGATTAGTTGATGTTCCTGTAGGGCAGCAATATCCCAGGAACATCAACTAAATCTCGTAGACTTGAGGCAAGTGAAATTCACACCAGTTCCTCCATCTATCATCATTCTATTATGCAGGAAGAACCGCACGTCTATGGGTCATCCAATAATGTTAGCAGACTTCTACATGTTACCACTGCTAGGCTTAGGCTCGGCTACAAGTACCTCTGGGAATTTGTAACATCTGCTGATGTAGATTTGACTAAATGTAACTCTGTCAGCAGAACTATTCGTATACTTTGCGTCATTATATAATGGAATGTGAGAAAATCGCGGAATTCAGAGATAACACCATCAATAGTGTCCAAGAAATGTGTAAGTACTTCATTCATAATGATATAAGGCCGGGAATCTTAGCCAAGTATCCAAATTTGCTTACTGTAGGTAATGCATACACATGACTGTAAAGCTGCCGCCCAGTTGGGTGGGTGTGGAGCACATGACTGTAAAGCTGCCGCCCAGTTGGGTGGGTGCGAAGCATATGACTGTAAAGCTGCCGCCCAGTTGGGTGGGTGTGGAGCACATGACTGTAAAGCTGCCGCCCAGTTGGGTGGGTGTGGAGCACATGACTGTAAAGCTGCCGCCCAGTTGGGTGGGTGTGGAGCACATGACTGTAAAGCTGCCGCCCAGTTGGGTGGGTGCGAAGCATATGACTGTAAAGCCGCCGCCCAGTTGGGTGGGTGTGGAGCACATGACTGTAAAGCTGCCGCCCAGTTGGGTGGGTGTGGAGCACATGACTGTAAAGCTGCCGCCCAGTTGGGTGGGTGTGAAACACATGACTGTAAAGCTGCCGCCCAGTTGGGTGGGTGTGGAGCACATGACTGTAAAGCTGCCGCCCAGTTGGGTGGGTGTGGAGCACATGACTGTAAAGCTGCCGCCCAGTTGGGTGGGTGTGGAGCACATGACTGTAAAGCTGCCGCCCAGTTGGGTGGGTGTGGAGCACATGACTGTAAAGCTGCCGCCCAGTTGGGTGGGTGTGGAGCAAGACTAGTAACTGTGTGACTCACCATAGATGTAAAGTGCCTTGTATAGTGACTGTTGTGAGCCTCTTGTTGAATCACTTGTGATACAAAAGATTATTAATGTGTGTATTTGTGTAGGTGATTGTATATGCATGTGTATGTATATATGTATATGTATATGTATATGTATATATGTATATTTATATGTACACGTATGTATGAGTATGTGTACAATCATGTATAACATTAATAATTGTGTAATTAGCGTCAAAAGATTGTTATTTGCTTAGCTAAACGAACTAGAGGGTTCAGTTCCTGAACCAATTATGTGCCTCTGTAACCCTTTACACCACCGCCCACGAGATAAGTATGGGGTGCATAATAAAGAGAGAAATTGAAATTGAATTGTGAAAGATCGTTTCGTCACAACTCTTTTCGTAATCTTTATGTAACAACAAGTATATCTAAGATGTACAAATATATTGTAAACAAAAAATGGCTAACAACATTGACTGGGTGTGATTACGTGGGTTGTGTGCCGTGGTGGAGTATGTGGTGCACAGTACACAGTCGCTCACAGGAGTGTACCAGTCTGGCACTGTAACCTTATATACACCTCCGCCCATGGCATATTGAGTTCTTTCTGCTCATGTCCACTAATTTAGTTGATCATCCTTTCCCGTTGTCAGGGACAGGAACCACGGTTAGGAAGACAGAAAAGCTCTGGGAGACATGATCACCACCTACAAAATTTTCATAAATTGGCAGGGTACGTACACTATTAGCACGGGTGGTAGGCATATACCGGAACATGGGTTGAAGCTGAGTGCCTAAGTGAGGCATAGCGACGTTAAAAAGAATGTTTTCAATGTCAGGGTAGTTAACAACTGGAATGCACTATGGGAAGTGATGTGGTGGAAACGCAGTCTCAAATGTAGATTTTTTGTTAGCCTCTGTAACGATTTCCACTACCGCCCACAGGATGGGCGTGGGGGCGCCCACAGGATGGGCGTGGGGGCGCCCACAGGATGGGCGTGGGGGCGCCCACAGGATGGGCGTGGGGCGCCCACAGGATGGGCGTGGGGGCGCCCACAAGATGGGCGTGGGGCGCCCACAAGATGGGCGTGGGGGCGCCCACAAGATGGGCGTGGGGGCGCCCACAAGATGGGCGTGGGGCGCCCACAAGATGGGCGTGGGGGCGCCCACAAGATGGGCATAGGGGCGCCCACAGGATGGGCGTGGGGGCGCCCACAAGATGGGCGTGGGGGCGCCCACAGGATGGGCATAGGGATGTATACTAGATGAACTAAACTGATATATGATAACGCCCAATAGGCTCAGGATTGGGCACACCAGTTGACTGACGATTGGCAGGCTTGAGCAAAGAACCGAAGCTCAATTCCCGTCACCTCAAGTAGGAGAGTACACACACACACACAGTGTTTGAAAGGCGGGGTCCAAGAGCTAACAGCTCCATCCTGCAGGCACAAATAGTAAATACACACACTTGAGGAGTGCGTGTATTTACTACACACACACACTACAGTTGAGAGGCGGGACCAAAGAGCCAAAGCTCAACCCCCGCAAGCACAACTAGGTGAGTGTGTTCCGGGCCTCGCGGCTGAGTGGACAGAACTATGGTCGTAGTCCTAATTACGGCACACTTACCAACCTTCCTAGCAAACCTTCTTACGAAGAGATACATGGAGCTTCGTGAACCTAGGTCTAGGTTCCTTTGAACAAATCCACAAGATCCGTGATGAGGGTTCGAACTTACGCACAGGGTGTTCCCAGATGCGCCTTAGTCAACTGTACCACGACATGGACCATTGTACCACTGTCAACTGTACCACGACATGGACCATTGTACCACTGTCAACTGTACCACGACATGGACCATTGTACCACTGTCAACTGTACCACGACATTTAGAAATGACCATGTCGTGGTACAGTTGACTAAGGCTCATCTGGGAACACCCCGTGCGTAGGTTCGAACCCTCATCACAACCCTTGTGGATTTGTTCATTTGATATATCACGCTATTGTGATTTTCTGTGTGTATTATAGGTTCCTTTATTTGCATAGAGTGTTTACACAGATTGAATTTAACTTTGGGGATATCAAAGATATTTATTTCTAGTGTGTCGATTATGGGTTCTATTACATCTGTTAAGGAAGAGTTTTAGATCAGGATTTGAATCTAGGAACAAGGTTTTGTAAATGTAAATGGCACAAGAGAAGATGTGGAGTGAGTTTATGTTTAGCATGTTGAGGGGTTTAAGCTGGAGGCTGAGTGTTGTCTGTAAACACACCTTGTTGTTGTTCTGATAGCAGATTTTTGCCAGGTGATGATGGGGTTGAAGTAGCGTGCAGTGGTTGAGCCCCATCACAGATACCGTATGTAAGATAGGGATATGTTAACGTATAGTATAATGAGAGGGGAGCAGAGTTTGGAACATAATATCTGAATTTAGAATGTATGCCGACCGTTTTTTTAGACTTTTTTTGGTTGTATGTTGTATGTGGGTGTCTCCTGTCAATGAATAGGCCAAGGAACTGTCCTACATTTATATTGCAGATGTTAACATTGTCTATCTGAAGCTGAATTGCATTTGTTGATTTTCTTCGAAATAAGATGTAGGTCTTTGTATGTTTAGTGTGAATGTGTTGGTTGACATCCATGAGTGGATTTTTTAAATTCGTTATTTACAACATTATTTAGTGTGTGTGTGTGTGGGTTGGGGTCTGAGTAGATGAAGGTAACATCGCCAGCAAATAGTATAGGTTTAAGAATGTTAGAAACATTAGGCAGATCGATCATTGATGTGCCCGAAACGCTGTGCGTACGTATAGTGGCTTTACAAGAATGTTAACACAATGCTATGTACCCTCACAAACCCAATGTACTTTCTTCTATATAAATAAATAAATGAATAAATAAATACATAAATGTATATAAGAAATAAGAGAGATCTTAGGATGCTGCCTTGTGGCATTCCTACAGTTAATGGTAGAGTGGGAGAGGTTATATCATTGATGGTTACATTCTGTTGTCCGTCACTAAGATAGGATCGAATATAGTTCAGGGTAAGGCCTCGGATTCCATAATGGTGACGTTTAAGTAAGAGGTAGTTATGTTTAACAGTATCAAGGACCTTTCTCATGTCTATGAAGAGTGCAGTTGGGAACTAATTTTTGTCAAGGACTGTGTAGATTATATCAATATATAACACTTTCCCACCAGGAGACTCGAACCCTAGCCAGCACAGAAGCCTTCCAGCAACTGGCATAACAGGTATGCCTTAACCTCTCCACCACCTGCTCAGACCCTTAAAAGAGATGGTAATTTCGGAGTATTTAAATACCACAAAGATCACCACCTCCCAAGAGCACTAGAGCAAGTGAGGGGTCATTTAGACGTTAATTTCATCAAGTCCCTGTTAATATGGGAAGACACAGTGTCTATGCTTAAGGCACAACTCTCCTAAACACGAGAGTCAAGTATACAACTTTAGAACACTTTCCCACCAGGAGACTCGAACCCTAGCCAGCACAGAAGCCTTCCAGCAACTGGCATAACAGATACGCCTTAACCCTCTCCACCACCTGCTCAGACCCTTAAAAGAGATGGTAATTTCGGAGTATTTAAATACCACAAAGATCACCACCTCCCAAGAGCACTAGAGCAAGTGAGGGGTCATTTAGACGTTAATTTCATCAAGTCCCTGTTAATATGGGAAGACACAGTGTCTATGCTTAAGGCACAACTCTCCTAAACACGAGAGTCAAGTATACAACTTTAGAACACTTTCCCACCAGGAGACTCGAACCCTAGCCAGCACAGAAGCCTTCCAACAACTGGCATAACAGGTACGCCTTAACCCTCTCCACCACCTGCTCAGACCCTTAAAAGATATGGTAATTTCGGAGTATTTAAATACCACAAAGATCACCACCTCCCAAGAGCACTAGAGCAAGTGAGGGGTCATTTAGACGTTAATTTCATCAAGTCCCTGTTAATATGGGAAGACACAGTGTCTATGCTTAAGGCATAACTCTCCTAAACACAGAGTCAAGTATACAACTTTAGAACACTTTCCCACCAGGAGACTCGAACCCTAGCCAGCACAGAAGCCTTCCAGCAACTGGCATAACAGATACGCCTTAACCCTCTCCACCACCTGCTCAGACCCTTAAAAGAGATGGTAATTTCGGAGTATTTAAATACCACAAAGATCACCACCTCCCAAGAGCACTAGAGCAAGTGAGGGGTCATTTAGACGTTAATTTCATCAAGTCCCTGTTAATATGGGAAGACACAGTGTCTATGCTTAAGGCACAACTCTCCTAAACACGAGAGTCAAGTATACAACTTTAGAACACTTTCCCACCAGGAGACTCGAACCCTAGCCAGCACAGAAGCCTTCCAACAACTGGCATAACAGGTACGCCTTAACCCTCTCCACCACCTGCTCAGACCCTTAAAAGATATGGTAATTTCGGAGTATTTAAATACCACAAAGATCACCACCTCCCAAGAGCACTAGAGCAAGTGAGGGGTCATTTAGACGTTAATTTCATCAAGTCCCTGTTAATATGGGAAGACACAGTGTCTATGCTTAAGGCATAACTCTCCTAAACACGAGAGTCAAGTATACAACTTTAGAACACTTTCCCACCAGGAGACTCGAACCCTAGCCAGCACAGAAGCCTTCCAGCAACTGGCATAACAGGTACGCCTTAACCCTCTCCACCACCTGCTCAGACCCTTAAAAGAGATGGTAATTTCGGAGTATTTAAATACCACAAAGATCACCACCTCCCAAGAGCACTAGAGCAAGTGAGGGGTCATTTAGACGTTAATTTCATCAAGTCCCTGTTAATATGGGAAGACACAGTGTCTATGCTTAAGGCACAACTCTCCTAAACACGAGAGTCAAGTATACAACTTTAGAACACTTTCCCACCAGGAGACTCGAACCCTAGCCAGCACAGAAGCCTTCCAGCAACTGGCATAACAGGTACGCCTTAACCCTCTCCACCACTTGCTACGACCCTTAAAAGAGATGGTAATTTCGGAGTATTTAAATACCACAAAGATCACCACCTCCCAAGAGCACTAGAGCAAGTGAGGGGTCATTTAGACGTTAATTTCATCAAGTCCCTGTTAATATGGGAAGACACAGTGTCTATGCTTAAGGCACAACTCTCCTAAACACGAGAGTCAAGTATACAACTTTAGAACACTTTCCCACCAGGAGACTCGAACCCTAGCCAGCACAGAAGCCTTCCAGCAACTGGCATAACAGGTACGCCTTAACCCTCTCCACCACCTGCTCAGACCCTTAAAAGATGGTAATTTCGGAGTATTTAAATACCACAAAGATCACCACCTCCCAAGAGCACTAGAGCAAGTGAGGGGTCATTTAGACGTTAATTTCATCAAGTCCCTGTTAATATGGGAAGACACAGTGTCTATGCTTAAGGCACAACTCTCCTAAACACGAGAGTCAAGTATACAACTTTAGAACACTTTCCCACCAGGAGACTCGAACCCTAGCCAGCACAGAAGCCTTCCAGCAACTGGCATAACAGGTACGCCTTAACCCTCTCCACCACCTGCTCAGACCCTTAAAAGAGATGGTAATTTCGGAGTATTTAAATACCACAAAGATCACCACCTCCCAAGAGCACTAGAGCAAGTGAGGGGTCATTTAGACGTTAATTTCATCAAGTCCCTGTTAATATGGGAAGACACAGTGTCTATGCTTAAGGCACAACTCTCCTAAACACGAGAGTCAAGTATACAACTTTAGAACACTTTCCCACCAGGAGACTCGAACACTAGCCAGCACAGAAGCCTTCCAGCAACTAGCATAACAGGTACGCCTTAACCCTCTCCACCACCTGCTCAGACCCTTAAAAGAGATGGTAATTTCGGAGTATTTAAATACCACAAAGATCACCACCTCCCAAGAGCACTAGAGCAAGTGAGGGTCATTTAGACGTTAATTTCATCAAGTCCCTGTTAATTGTATACTGGACTCTCGTGTTTAGGAGAGTTGTGCCTTAAGCATAGACACTGTGTCTTCCCATATTAACAGGGACTTGATGAAATTAACATCTAAATGACCCCTCACTTGCTCTAGTGCTCTTGGGAGGTGGTGATCTTTGTGGTATTTAAATACTCCGAAATTACCATCTCTTTTAAGGGTCTGAGCAGGTGGTGGAGAGGGTTAAGGCGTACCTGTTATGCCAGTTGCTGGAAGGCTTCTGTGCTGGCTAGGGTTCGAGTCTCCTGGTGGGAAAGTGTTCTAAAGTTGTATACTTGACTCTCGTGTTTAGGAGAGTTGTGCCTTAAGCATAGACACTGTGTCTTCCCATATTAACAGGGACTTGATGAAATTAACGTCTAAATGACCCCTCACTTGCTCTAGTGCTCTTGGGAGGTGGTGATCTTTGTGGTATTTAAATACTCCGAAATTACCATCTCTTTTAAGGGTCTGAGCAGGTGGTGGAGAGGGTTAAGGCGTACCTGTTATGCCAGTTGCTGGAAGGCTTCTGTGCTGGCTAGGGTTCGAGTCTCCTGGTGGGAAAGTGTTCTAAAGTTGTATACTTGACTCTCGTGTTTAGGAGAGTTGTGCCTTAAGCATAGACACTGTGTCTTCCCATATTAACAGGGACTTGATGAAATTAACGTCTAAATGACCCCTCACTTGCTCTAGTGCTCTTGGGAGGTGGTGATCTTTGTGGTATTTAAATACTCCGAAATTACCATCTCTTTTAAGGGTCTGAGCAGGTGGTGGAGAGGGTTAAGGCGTACCTGTTATGCCAGTTGCTGGAAGGCTTCTGTGCTGGCTAGGGTTCGAGTCTCCTGGTGGGAAAGTGTTCTAAAGTTGTATACTTGACTCTCGTGTTTAGGAGAGTTGTGCCTTAAGCATAGACACTGTGTCTTCCCATATTAACAGGGACTTGATGAAATTAACGTCTAAATGACCCCTCACTTGCTCTAGTGCTCTTGGGAGGTGGTGATCTTAGTGGTATTTAAATACTCCGAAATTACCATCTCTTTTAAGGGTCTGAGCAGGTGGTGGAGAGGGTTAAGGCGTACCTGTTATGCCAGTTGCTGGAAGGCTTCTGTGCTGGCTAGGGTTCGAGTCTCCTGGTGGGAAAGTGTTCTAAAGTTGTATACTTGACTCTCGTGTTTAGGAGAGTTGTGCCATATATATATATATATTATATATATATATATATATATATATATATATATAATATATATATATATATATATATATATATATATATATATATATATATATATATATATATATATTA
The DNA here is from genome assembly GCF_040958095.1 of Procambarus clarkii. Taxonomy (NCBI): domain Eukaryota; kingdom Metazoa; phylum Arthropoda; class Malacostraca; order Decapoda; family Cambaridae; genus Procambarus; species Procambarus clarkii. The sequence continues at coordinate 29,170,996 of NC_091189.1, read as the reverse complement.
TATATATGCAATTGACGATCACAAACACTGATCATTTTATGTGGAAAATCCACAGAGAAATATGAAATGAGGTGAACGTTTCGGCTGTTAAAGCCTTTGTCAACACCAGACTGACTGACCCACCCAACTGGGCGGCAGCTTTACAGTGATGTGCTCCACACCCACCCAACTGGGCGCAGCTTTACAGTGATGTGCTCCACACCCACCCAACTGGGCGGCAGGTTTACAGTCATGTGCTCCACACCCACCCAACTGGGCGGCAGCTTTACAGTCATGTGCTCCACACCCACCCAACTGGGCGGCAGGTTTACAGTCATGTGCTCCACACCCACCCAACTGGGCGGCAGCTTTACAGTCATGTGCTCCACACCCACCCAACTGGGCGGCAGCTTTACAGTCATGTGCATGCATTACCTACAGTAAGCAAATTTTGGATACTTGGCTAAGATTCCCGGCCTTATATCATTATGAATGAAGTACTTATACATTTCTTGGACACTATTGATGGTGTTATCTCTAAATTCCGCGATTTTCTCACATTCCATTATATAATGACGCAAAGTATACGAATAGTTCTGCTGACAGAGTTTACATTTAGTCAAATCTACATCAGCAGATGTTACAAATTCCCAGAGGTACTTGTAGCCGAGCCTAAGCCTAGCAGTGGTAACATGTAGAAGTCTGCTAACATTACTGGATGACCCATAGACGTGCGGTTCTTCTTGCATAATAGAATGATGATAGATGGAGTAACTGGTGTGAATTTCACTTTGCCTCAAGTCTACGATATTTAGTTGATGTTCCCGGAATATTGCTGCCCTCAGGCTGCTCAAAGTTAGTTAGTTAGTTTAGTTCATTTATTATGCACCCCATACCCATCTTGTGGGCGGTAGTGGAAAGGGTTACAGAGGCACATAATAGGCTCAGGGACTGAACCCCACAATTCATTAGCTAAGCAAGTTACAATCTTGATGAGCTAGTTACAAAATTCAATATAAGTCATCACATCAACAATGGGTTCGAGATCGACCTCAAGTACAGGTTCTAAATTAAGCAACTGACATATGTGGAGAGCTAGTGTCAAAATTTATATGTTTGTCCTGCACACCGCCCCCCATTCAGTGGGCAGCGGTGGATAGGTTACAATCACTTAGTTACTACCTACAGTTAGCAAACTGGGGATATTTGGCTAAAATTTCTGGTAGCAGATCATTTTGAATGAAATATTGACACATCGCTGGAACATTGGTTATAGAATTGTCTCTAAATTCATACAGAGTCCATTTCATGTGGTCTCCATCTCATGTTGGCCTCCGAATGCATGATAGAGCTGATAAGTTAGCCAAAGATTCTGCCTTTAAAGGAGCCGTTGAGTGTGTTACGACCCTGGGTTCTCCAGTAGAAACCAGAGGTCAAAATTGAGCTATTAAACTTTCTAGTAGTACAGTTAAGTGCATCTTGAACGGCAATTGTTTGTATCTTCCCTGCCAGACGTAAGACTATTATTGTTTCTCAAAGAGCATTTAAAGACTGAGCTGGGGGTTGATTATTAAATAATAACATAGGCACCAACTTTGCTTACTAATACTTTCTAATCATTCATAGAGTAACAATACGTTGCATAGGGGAAGATCTTTAATGTGCTTAGCTGCATGATCAATTAGGCTCCTTCCGGCACCACGACATGAGGGAGGCCAGCTGGTCGCTAGCTCTCTCTTCTCTGGCTGGTGTTCGTGCGGACGAGACCTACTCTGTGGCTGCACCCCTAATCTCCTCCCTTCTCCTCTTACTTATTTCCCTTACCCTAAGTTCCTGTACCCTTAAGTTAAGTATTATATGGTGTTAAGTGTGCCTACTCTGGTAGTAACGATTGGTGAGACCTGGGGATAGTATTTTGCCAGTGTTTGGGTACCCCTAAGTGTTGTGTTTTGTATTAGGGTCCCACGTGGTTTCACTACCCTAAGCTGCATCCAGCTTCAGTGCTTATCCAGTAGTACTTTACCCTAGCTTGTTATTAGTGTAAACCTTGTATCCTGCCTACGTGGACCAAGGCTTTTAACGTAAGATAGTGTGGTAAAGTTATTATTGTTATTGGTGTGAGTGTATATGGGGGGTTGTTAAGGGGTTAATAAATAAGTACATGAATTACAGAGTATCTCTTCTTCCTGTGTGGGAGCGCATTGATCAACCCTTAGACTAACATATATGGTCTAGTAGCAAGTTATTATTACTGTGGATAGTTTATTGTGGGGGCCGGGCCTTTTAGCTCTCCCATATTTGATACTCTTGTCTTCTAACTACCCTTACCCCTTAATAGTACCAGTACCCCATAGGAGCCACACACATATAATTTATAACAGAGTGTAACCTTGGATTGTCCATGAGCAATCTGAGAGCAGCAGTACACCGAGAACTTCAACAAGATCTGCTCAAAGGCAGTCCAAGATGGTAATCAATTCCCTCTTTACGAGCAAAAGTCTTGGCCAACTCATCAGTTCTATCATGCATTCGGAGATCAATATGGGAAGGAATCTACAGGAGACATACTTTGATTCCATCATTGATTATTTCACTATATCTGTGTCTAGCTTCAGAGATAAGCACGTCACAGTTATGCCTTGAGGAGCTGAGGGCAGTCAAGGATGACAAGGAGTCACTTACTATTAACGTGTCAACTTTGGATTCATATACGCGCTCGAGTGCAAGGATTATGGCAACCAATTCTGTTTGAAGAGTGGAGGCCCAGTTACTTAGACGCGCTCCACACTCATGGAGAAGGAACCATCTCTCCCTGTCACAACAACTGCACTTCCAGCTGCACCATGGGACTGGTGCAAGGATCCATCAGTGTAAATAATCTGGGAAAAGAACCGTTCTCTGATCAAAGCATCAATTTGGCTTAAGGCATTGTACTTTGCTTCTTGTCGAAGCAAGGTTTGTTCTTTAATCAGCTTCTTGGGTGAGAAAGGGAGGACAGTAATTTGGAAAGGAATGACCTTCCCAACCATGTTAAAGACTGTACCTCTCCCAACCAGTTTAAGATAAAACTAAGCACTACCTAATTAACTCCCTGTAACCTACCTCACCCCTAAATGTCAACCAATGTCTGCTATTTTTAAACAATGCTGTTTGTCGACCAAATTGTATTTTTGCTATTTTCCTGTCATCTTCCCCCTTTTTTATTTTTATATTTTCTCAACACATTTTATACTTTAATCTCAATTAGTATTAAGTTTTAGTCTTAGTGTTTTTCCTGCCCGAAACGCTTTGCATAATAGTGGCTCAG
>NC_091189.1:29125565-29167210 GCF_040958095.1 Procambarus clarkii | reverse complement strand
CTCCTCTCTCTCTCTCTCTCTCTGTCTCTCTCTCTCTCTCTCTCTCTCTCTCTCTCTCTCTCTCTCTCTCTCTCTCTCTCTCTCTCTCTCTCTCTCTCTCTCTCTCTCTCTGTCTCTCTCTCTCTCTCTCTCTCTCTCTCTCTCTCTCTCTCTCTCTCTCTCTCTCTCTCTCTCTCTCTCTCTCTCTCTCTCTCTCTCTCTCTCTCTCTCTCTGTCTCTCTGTCTCTCTCTCTCTCTCTCTCTCTCTCTCTCTCTCTCTCTCTCTCTCTCTCTCTCTCTCTCTCTCTGTCTCTCTGTCTCTCTCTCTCTCTCTCTCTCTCTCTCTCTCTCTCTCTCTCTCTCTCTCTCTCTCTCTCTCTCTCTCTCTCTCTCTCTCTCTCTCTCTCTCTCTCTCTCTTTCTCTCATGAGGTACTTTGAGCTCTGTAATTACTTCATACACTCAGGAATATTGGAAGATATTCTTGTGCTGTTCTCCAGATTTTGCCAGTTGGGCTAATATATCAGCCTTACATTTTATGTTCTCTCCTCAGAGTTGATTTGTTTTTATAGTGAGGCTGGTATTTTCTCCAGTGATTCCATGTATGACTAACCATCGTGTGAGATGAGAATATTGGATGAACTTATAGCTAGTTTTTTATCTACACTGTGTAATCTTTCATATAGAATTGGGTAGCAGCACATTGCTATGTACATCTAAGCTTGTTAATAATAATAAAAAACTCAACACGTGGGAGCTGCGGTAAAAAAAAGGTTGACCGAACCCTAAAGTGGGTTTGTGATACATTGCCATCAATTGACTGATATTCAAATTGTATAAATTTGAATTGATTTTATATTCAACTCTATAAACCTCTGGCGCGCTCCCACTTGGGTTATTGTATCCAAGCATGGACACCCTCGTCTGCTGGCGCGCTCCCACTTGGGTTATTGTATCCAAGCATGGACACCCTCGTCTGCTGGCGCGCTCCCACTTGGGTTATTGTATCCAAGCATGGACACCCTCGTCTGCTGGCGCGCTCCTACTTGGGTTATTGTATCCAAGCATGGACACCCTCGTCTGCTGGCGCGCTCCCACTTGGGTTATTGTATCCAAGCATGGAGACCCTCGTCTGCTGGCGCGCTCCCACTTGGGTTATTGTATCCAAGCATGGACACCCTCGTCTGCTGGCGCGCTCCCACTTGGGTTATTGTATCCAAGCATGGACACCCTCGTCTGCTGGCGCGCTCCCACTTGGGTTATTGTATCCAAGCATGGACACCCTCGTCTGCTGGCGCGCTCCTACTTGGGTTATTGTATCCAAGCATGGACACCCTCGTCTGCTGGCGCGCTCCCACTTGGGTTATTGTATCCAAGCATGGAGACCCTCGTCTGCTGGCGCGCTCCCACTTGGGTTATTGTATCCAAGCATGGACACCCTCGTCTGCTGGCGCGCTCCCACTTGGGTTATTGTATCCAAGCATGGACACCCTCGTCTGCTGGCGCGCTCCTACTTGGGTTATTGTATCCAAGCATGGACACCCTCGTCTGCTGGCGCGCTCCCACTTGGGTTATTGTATCCAAGCATGGACACCCTCGTCTGCTGGCGCGCTCCCACTTGGGTTATTGTATCCAAGCATGGACACCCTCGTCAGCAGAAAGACATGAAAGTTTTGGAAAAAGTTCAACGCCGGTGAAAAAAAATCATTCTAGAACTAAGTCAACTCTACGGTTGAGGGCCACAGGCCTAATAACACTACAAACTAAGACAGGGCGGATCTTATTAAAACTTTTAAAATACTGAACAATTTGGAGGTAGATAAATACAGATAATTTCTTCAAAAGGTCAGATGTAACACAAACAAGGAGCAAAGCCCAACAATCCATAATGTTGGACAAAATCAGGAGTGCTTTTTCACCCACAGGGATATACCCAAGGAACCGCCTACCCCACCGAAACAATAAATGCCAAAATATGTTAAAATTTAATATGCAGCTTGAAAAAATCCTCAGGACAAATCGGGGACCTATGACAAGCCGCTGGCTTTCTGTCCTCGTCGTGGCCATTTGATAAATAGTGGCCGTCAAGTAAATTTGGGGGGAGGGGGGGGGGGAGAAATAGCCTAAGCTACTCTCTCTTTGAGATGTATTTCTTGTCTCAATAAACATACTTGAACTTTAAATAAGTAAACTAAAGCGCCCTCGGGTTGACAATGTATTAGTCAAAAACTGAACATCAACATGGAGTAAGTCAGTATCCGACCAACAATGTAGTTGACACACACACACTTGAGCCACGCAAGATGATGCAACAAGCAATTTAAATTCTAGTTCCGCCCGACCCGCTTAATGTGGACTGAAAGGCGTGTAATCTGGTTTTGAAACCCGTGAGCTGAACCATGCCTGGAGAGGCGTGGCGGGGAATAACTATTATAATCATTGCTTACATGGCCACGTCAGCCCGGCCCCGCTGGCAACGTCCGTCTCCATGCCATAAATTTAAAATTTAGCCCCGAGGGGAGAGTTTATTAGGCCGCGCACTCATCCTGTGAGTGGACACACCGCCATAGCAGCATGTACAACACTCCCCAATAGGAAGAAAACCCGCTGGATTGTTCATCCTGTCACTTGTACCCAGACACAGCTGGGACTTGCTTAACTGTCTCATCCATGCGATGTGGATTTCACAGGTTTTGAAACCTGTGAAACGGATCGAAATGCCTGAAGCATATTACAACCACTGAGTACAGTGGCCCAGGTGGAGAAGAGTCGAACCCTTGGATAATAGTTGAACTGGTAGAACATAGAGGAATGTGGGGAATGAACAGGAATTCGCGAAGCGCGAGTGAAAGGAGGAGCGCTGCAACCCGTGAGAGTATCGCAATCAATAGTGATGGTACTGAACACTCTGGCACCTGCGAGACTCAATGGACCAAGCGGAACACACGGAACACACTGGAACACTCTGGAACACACTGGAACACACGGAACACGCTGAATTATTGATTGTATGCTCTCCATAGAATTATAACGGAACACTCCCTCCAATCCTATATACTTCCTATTTAATATGGCATATAATCTACAATCCTAAATAATCCTATATAATATGGAAGCCTTGCCAGCAATGTGATTATGTGGCAACAGATGTTGGCGAGTATTTTTTTTTGTTTTTGAGATATATACAAGAGTTGTTACATTCTTGTACAGCCACTAGTACGCGTAGCGTTTCGGGCAAGTCTCTGGAATACGATCCCCTGCCGCGAAGAATCGTTGTTACAACCAAGTACACATTTTACTGTTGCGTTAAACAGAGGCTACAGTTAAGGATTTGCGCCCAGTAAATCCTCCCCGGCCAGGATACGAACCCATGACAAAGCGCTCGCGGAACGCCAGGCGAGTGTCTTACCACTACACCACGGAGACTGGTAATTGACGCTATATTAGTGCGGGAACTGTGAGGGTGATGGTGAGGGTGGAGCCAGTGATGGTGAGGGTGGAGCCAGTGATGGTGAGGGTGGAGCCAGTGATGGTGAAGGTGGAGCCAGTGATGGTGAGGGTGGAGCCAGTGATGGTGAGGGTAGAGCCAGTGATGGTGAGGGTAGAACCAGTGATGGTGAGGGTGGAGCCAGTGATGGTGAGGGTAGAGGCAGTGATGGTGAGGGTAGAACCAGTGATGGTGAGGGTGGAGCCAGTGATGGTGAAGGTGGAGCCAGTGATGGTGAGGGTGGAGCCAGTGATGGTGAAGATGGAGCCAGTGATGGTGAGGGTGGAGCCAGTGATGGTGAGGGTGGAGCCAGTGATGGTGAAGATGGAGCCAGTGATGGTGAGGGTGGAGCCAGTGATGGTGAGGGTAGAGCCAGTGATGGTGAAGGTAGAACCAGTGATGGCGAGGGTAGAGCCAGTGATGGTGAGGGTGGAGCCAGTGATGGTGAGGGTGGAACCAGTGATGGTGAGGGTGGAGCCAGTGATGGTGAGGGTGGAGCCAGTGATGGTGAGGGTGGAGCCAGTGATGGTGATGGAAACTGCTATAGGCAATTTTATAGCTGCTGCTGCTAATATCAACTGGGAGTCCGAATTAGGTAACATATAGCATCAACCTAGCAGTGCAATCTTTTCTTCAAAAAACTCTCAGCCTTTATAACACCCACTGTCCTATGCTAACGAAACAAGTCACAACTAAAAGGCTAAACAATCCATGGCTTACAAAGGGGATACTTAAATCCATTAATAAAAAAACATGACCTTGAGAAGAAGTATAGGTTAGGAATCGTCTCCAAAGAATTTTCAAAGAATTACTCATCATTGCTATCTAAAATAATTAGGAGAGCTAAAATGAAATACTACGAAGATAAATTTACCCAAACAAAGGGCAACATCAAGAAAACATGGAGCACAATTTCACAAATATTGGGATCAAAAAAGATTTTAAATAACAAACCAATAATCCTGTCCAATAACGATGGTCAGCTTTCAGCCACTGATACTGCTATTGAATTCAATAGGTTCTTCTCATCCATTGGGTCATCCCTTGCTAATGATATTCCATCTTCCAGAACTGATGTTCAGGACTATCTTACAGGTAACTCCCCACAGTCTCTGTGCCTAGCGCCTGCTAATTCCACTGATGTAAATGAGGTAATCCTATCCCTTAAAACCAAGTCTAGTGCCCTTGAGGAGATACCAACTCTTATTTACAAAAAAGCCTCCAGATTTTTAGCTCCTGCCATTGCATTGCTCTTCAACAAGTCACTTAAACTCCAAACCTTTCCAGATATTCTGAAAAAAACGAGAGTAGCCCCAGTCCACAAATGTGGTGATCTCACTGATGTTAACAACTTCAGACCTATATCAATTCTGCCAAACTTGTCAAAAATATTTGAAAAACTAATCTACAAGCAGCTTTACTCTTATCTAGCCAAACACAATATACTAACCTCTTGTCAATATGGCTTCAGACCCCAAAAAAGCATTAACGATGCACTTATTAGTATGATTAACTTGATACATACAGCTCTTGATAAAAATGAGTTCCCTGTTGGGTTATTTGTGGACCTACGTAAGGCTTTTGACACTGTCAACCACCAAAACCTTCTTCTTAAATTACATCATTATGGAGTCAGAGGTCACTCCCTGCAATACCTTAAGTCTTACCTTACTGACAGGCTCCAGTATGTTTCTGTGAATAATTCAATTTCTCCCACCCTACCCATCAACATTGGTGTTCCTCAGGGCAGCATACTTGGCCCTCTCCTCTTTCTTATCTACATTAATGACCTTCCAAATTCAGATTCAGATTCAGATTCAGATGTTTATTCAGGTAAGGTATATACATACAAGTGATGTTACATTAATGGATTGATATATAGATAGAGCTAGTACATACAATGCCAAAAGCCACTATTACGCAATGCGTTTCGGGCAAGAAAAACATTAATATCTAGAACTTAATACTAATTGAGCATAAAGAATAAAAAGTGTTGAGAACAAATACAAATAAAGATAAAAAAAGGGGGAACATGACTGAAAAAGCAGCACAAATACAATAGGTTGACAAACAGTGTTGATTAAAAAAAAAAAAAGAAAATAACAGACATGGGTTGACAATAGAGGAGTGAGGTAGATTACAGGGAATTTATTAGGTAGTGTTTAGTTTTTATCTTAAACTGGTTGAGAGAGGTACAGTCTTTAACATGGTTGGGAAGGTCATTCCACATTCTGGGCCCCTTGATTTGCAGAGCATTTCTAGTTTGATTAAGACGTACTCTAGGAATATCAAAACTGTATTTATTTCTGGTGTGGTGCTCATGGGTTCTGTTACAACCTTCTATGAAGCTTTTAAGATCAGGATTGGCATTATAGTTTAGCGTTTTATATATGTATAAAACACATGAGAGAATGTGCAGTGACTTAATATCTAACATATTCAGAGATTTGAGTAGGGGTACCGAGTGATGTCTGGGGCCAGAGTTGGATATTGTTCTAATAGCGGCTTTGTGTTGGGTAATTAGAGGACGTAAGTGATTTTGGGTAGTAGAACCCCAAGCACAAATACCATAGTTGAGATAAGGATAGATAAGGGAGTAATAGAGAGTCACCAGGGCAGGGCGTGGTACATAATATCTGATCTTAGAAAGAATGCCCACAGTTTTTGAAACTTTTTTTGATATATTTAGAATGTGTCCCTGGAAATTCAGCTTGTGGTCAATGAGATTGCCAAGGAATTTGCCATCTAATTTGTTACAAATTTGGGTATTGTTTATTTTGAGATTTATAAGACTAGAGGATTTATTGCCAAACAGAATATAGAAAGTTTTGTCAATGTTAAGGGTGAGTTTGTTGGCAGTTAGCCAAAGATGGACTTTATTTAGCTCAGTATTTACTGTGGCATTTAGAGCAAGAGGGTCAGGACTGGAGTAAATGAAGGTTGTGTCGTCAGCAAATAGAATTGGTTTGAGGTGTTGGGAGGCATTTGGAAGGTCATTAATGTAGATGAGAAAGAGGAGAGGGCCAAGTATGCTGCCCTGAGGAACACCAATGTTGATGGGTAGGGTGGGAGAAATTGTATTATTCACAGAAACATATTGGAGCCTGTCAGTAAGGTAGGACTCGAGGTATTGTAGGGAGTGTCCTCTGACTCCATAATGATGTAATTTAAGAAGAAGGTTATGGTGGTTGACAGTATCAAAAGCTTTACGCAGGTCCACAAATAACCCAACAGGGAACTCCTTTTTATCAAGAGCTGTATGAATCGAGTTAAGCATACTAATAAGTGCATCGTTTGTGCTTTTTTTGGGTCTGAAGCCATATTGGCAAGGGCTAAGTATATTGAGTTTGGCTAGATATGAGTAAAGCTGCTTATATATAAGTTTTTCAAAAATTTTTGACAAGTTTGGCAGGATTGATATAGGTCTGTAGTTGTTAACATCTGTGAGATCACCACATTTGTGGACAGGCGTTACTCTCGCTTTTTTTAGAATATCTGGAAAGGTTTGGAGTTCAAGTGACTTGTTGAAGAGCAAAGCAATAGCAGGGGCTAAAGATCTGGAGGCTTTTTTGTAAATTAAAGTTGGTATCTCCTCAAGGGCACCAGACTTGGTTTTAAGGGAAAGGATTATCTCATTGACGTCAGTGGAGTTAATAGGCTTTAGGTACAGAGACTGTGGATAGTTACCTGTAAGATAGTCCTTAATGTCAGTACTGGAAGATGGAATATCATTTGCAAGGGATGAACCAATGGAAGAGAAGAACCTATTGAACTCAATAGCAGAATCAGAGGCTGAAAGCTGACCATCGTTATTAGACAGGAGAGTCGGTTTGTTATTTAAAGATTTCTTTGATCCCAATATTTGTGAAATTGTGCTCCAAGTTTGTTTAATGATGCTCTTTATTTGAGTAAATTTATCTTCGTAGTATTTAGTTTTGGCTCGTCTAATTATCTTAGATAGCAATAATGAGTAATTCTTTGAGAATTCTTTGGAGACAATTCCTAACCTATACTTCTTCTCAAGGTCGTGTTTTTTGTTAATGGATTTCAGTATTCCCTTTGTAAGCCAAGGATTGTTAAGCCTTTTGCTTGTGACTTGTTTTGTAAGCCTAGGACAGTGGGTGTTATAAAGGCTAAGAGTTGTTTGTAGAAAAGATTGCACTGCTAGGTTGATGTCCCCTATGTTACCTAACTCGGACTCCCAGTTCACATTATCAGCAGCAGTTATAAAATTGTTTATAGCAGTTTCATTGTGCAGCCTAAAGCTTAACTCCCTTGTTTCTAGAGGTGGTTTGCTAATGTTAGTTAAGAGAAATGTGGGGTAGTGGTCTGTAGTGCTATCGGTGATTATACCTGAAGTAAGCGGAGAGGTTATGTTGGTCCAGATGTGATCTAGAGTCGTGGCAGTGCTATCAGTGATTCTAGTAGGTCTAGTGATTAAGGGTATGAGGAGGCAGGAATTCATACAGTTGAGGAAGCTAACAGCAGTAGGGTGTTCTGGCTCGCAGAGGTCAATATTAAAGTCCCCTGCGATAATTAGGTGGTTTTTGTTCAGTCTGTTATCAAGTATTAGATTTCTAAGGTTTGAGTTGAATACAGACACATCAGTGTTGGGAATTCTATAGACTGCACCCACAGACAGGACAGACTCGGCACCCTTGACTCTGAAGCTGGCGAAGATATACTCCCCATAGCAGTCTCTAGTACTAATTTCTTTTAAGCATGTTAGTTCTTGGTGGTAGTAAAGAGCAGTGCCACCACCTCTCTGAAGTTGACGACAGTTGTGAATTGCTGAGTAGTTAGGCATGTTAAAGAGTTGAGTAGTATCCTCTTTCAACCATGTTTCAGTAAGTATAATAAAAGAGAATTTGTTGCCAATAGTTTCAATCAAGGCACTAACATCATCGAAGTGTTTACCTAGGGATCTAACGTTCAAATTGATTACAGAGATATTGTGATTATGAGTTAATACATAAATGTTAATACATAAATGCCTCCCAACATCTCAAACCAATTCTATATGCTGACGACACGACCTTCATTTACTCCAGTCCTGACCCCCTTGCTCTAAATGCCACAGTGAATACTGCGCTAAATAAAGTCCATCACTGGCTAACTGCCAACAAACTCACCCTCAATATTGACAAAACTTTCTATATGTTGTTTGGCAATAAATCCTCAAATCAAATAAATCTCAGAATTAACAATACCCAAATTTGTAACAAATTAGATGGCAAATTCCTTGGCGTTCTCATTGACCACAATCTGAATTTCCAGAGACACATTCTAAATATATCAAAAAAAGTTCCAAAAACTGTTGACATTCTTTCTAAGATCAGATATTATGTACCACGCCCTGCCCTGGTGACTCTCTATTACTCCCTCATCTATCCTTATCTCAACTATGGTATTTGTGCTTGGGGTTCTACTACCCAAAATCATTTACGTCCTCTAATTACTCAACACAAAGCTGCTATTAGGACAATATCTAACTCTGGCCCCAGATATTACTCGGTACCCTTACTCATATCTCTGAATATGTTAGATATTAAGTCACTGCACATATATATATATATATATATATATATATATATATATATATATATATATATATATATATATATATATATATATATATATATATATATATATATGTACATATATATATATATATATATATATATATATATATATATATATATATTTTTTTTTTTTTTTTTTTTTTTTTGAGATATATACAAGAGTTGTTACATTCTTGTACAGCCACTAGTACGCGTAGCGTTTCCGGCAAGTCCTTAATCCTATGGTCCCTGGAATACGATCCCCTGCCGCGAAGAATCGTTTTTTCATCCAAGTCCACATTTTACTGTTGCGTTAAACAGAGGCTACAGTTAAGGAATTGCGCCCAGTAAATCCTCCCCGGCCAGGATACGAACCCATGACATAGCGCTTGCGGAACGCCAGGCGAGTGTCTTACCACTACACCACGGAGACTGTATAATATATATATATATATATATATATATATATATATATATATATATATATATATATATATATATATATATATATATATATATATATATATATATATATATATATATATATATATATATATATATATATAAACAAGCCTGAATGGTCCCCAGGACAATATGCAACTGAAAACTCACACCCCAGAAGTGACTCGAACCCATACTCCCAGGAGCAACGCAACTGGTATGTACAAGATGCCTTAATCCACTTGACCATCACGACCGGACATAATGAGGTGATAGCCGAGGCTATTTGAACCACCCCACCGCCGGCACTCGGATAGTAATCTTGGGCATAGCATTTTACCAAATCACCTCATTCTTTGGGGCACACGTGAGGAACACAAATGCGAACAAGCCTGAATGGTCCCCAGGACAATATGCAACTGAAAACTCAGTTGCATATACATACCAGGCGTCTTGTACATACCAGTTGCGTTGCTCCTGGGAGTATGGGTTCGAGTCACTTCTGGGGTGTGAGTTTTCAGTTATATATATATATATATATATATATATATATATATATATATATATATATATATATATATATATATATATATATATATATATATATATATATATATGTCGTACCTAGTAGCCAGAACTCACTTCTCAGCCTACTATTCAAGGCCCGATTTGCCTAATAAGTCAAGTTTTCCTGAATTAATATATTTACTATAATTTTTTTCTTATGAAATGATAAAGCAACCCTTTTCTCTATGTATGAGGTCAATTTGTTTTTATTGGAGTTAAAATTAACGTAGATATATGACCGAACCTAACCAACCCTACCTAACCTAACCTAACCTATATTTATAGGTAAGGTTAGGTTAGGTAGCCAAAAAAAGCTAGGTTAGGTTAGGTTAGGTAGGTTAGGTAGACGAAAAAACATTAATTCATGAAAACTTGGCTTATTAGGCAAATCGGGCCTTGAATAGTAGGCTGAGAAGTGCGTTCTGGCTATTAGGTACGACATATATATATATATATATATATATATATATATATATATATATATATATATATATATATATATATATATATATATATATATATATATATATGTCGTACCTAGTAGCCAGAACGCACTTCTCGGCCTAATATGCAAGGCCCGATTTGCCTAATAAGCCAAGTTTTCCTGAATTAATATATTTTCTCTATTTTTTTTCTTATGAAATGATAAAGCTACCCATTTCATTATGTATAAGGTCAATTTTTTTTTATTGGAGTTAAAATTAACGTAGATATATGACCGAACCTAACCAACCCTACCTAACCTAACCTAACCTATCTTTATAGGTTAGGTTGGGTTAGGTAGCCGAAAAAGTTAGGTTAGGTTAGGTTAGGTTAGGTTAGGTAGTCGAAAAACAATTATTTCATGAAAACTTGGCTAAAATGGCAAATCAGGCCTTGCATAGTAGGCAGAGAAGTGCGTTCTGGCTACTAGGTACGACATATATATATATATATATATATATATATATATATATATATATATATATATATATATATATATATATATATATATATATATATATATATATATATATATATATAAATATATATAAAACGCTGAACTGTAATGTCAATCCTGACCTTAAAAGCTTCCTAGAAGGTTGTAACAGAACCCATGAGCACCACACCAGAAACAAATACCTTTTTGATATTCCAAGAGTACGACTTAATCAAACTAGAAATGCTCTACAAATCAAGGGACCCAGAATGTGGAATGACCTTCCCAATCATGTTAAAGACTGCACCTCTCTCAACCAGTTTAAGATAAAAACTAAGTACCACCTAATTAACTCAATGTAACCTACCTCACCCCTAAATGTCAACCCATGTCTACTACTTTAAACAATGCTGTTTGTTGACCAAATTGTATTCTGCTTTTTTTCTGTCATGTTCCCCCCCCCCCTTTTCTCATTTTTTCTTATTTTTTCTCGACACAATTTATACTTTAACCTCAATTAGTATTAAGTTTTAGTCTTTAATGTTTTTCCTGCCCGAAACGCTTTGCGTAATAGTGGCTTTAGGCATTGTATGTACTAGCTCTATCTGTATATCCATCAATGTTTGTATCACACCTTGTATGTATGTACTTTACTTGAATAAACATTTGTTGTATTTGTTTGTATGGCAGCCATAAAGACCCGTGAGTCTGTAACTGTAAAGTAAAGCTGTAAATTATCTGTAAACACTTTTTATCAATTATACTGTTAATTATCTAAAAAGTATGTGTTAGTTTAAGGCCTTGCCCGCAACGTTACGCCTGCTGGTGGCTCTACAAGAATGTAAAATCAACTTAATTTCTGTTCTCTGTTAACCCCCAATGTACCTTTTTATATATAAATAAATAAATAATAAATGAATTGTAGTTTCAGATCCACATCAACAAAGCGGATATCCACTGACAGTCGTGTTTACCCAAGTTAGCTGACAGCTGTCGTCACTGTCAGCCCCCCTGGCCTCACTACCCAAGTTAGCTGACAGCTGCCGTCACTGTCAGCCCCCATTCTCCCCCCCCCCTGGCCTCACTACCCAAGTTAGCTGACAGCTGCCGTCACTGTCAGCCCCCATTCTCCCCCCCCCCTGGCCTCACTACCCAAGTTAGCTGACAGCTGCTGGTCACTGTCAGCCCCCATTCTCCCCCCCCCCCTGGCCTCACTACCCAAGTTAGCTGACAGATGCTGGTCACTGTCAGCCCCCACCCCTGGCCTCACTACCCAAGTTAGCTGACAGCTGCCGTCACTGTCAGCTCCCCCCCCTGGCCTCACTACCCAAGTTAGCGGACAGCTGCCGTCACTGTCAGCTCCCCCCCCCCTGGCCTCACTGCCCAAGTTAGCTGACAGCTGCCGTCACTGTCAGCCCCCCCCTGGCCTCACTACCCAAGTTAGCTGACAGCTGCCGTCACTGTCAGCTCCCCCCCCTGGCCTCACTGCCCAAGTTAGCTGACAGCTGCCGTCACTGTCAGCTCCCCCCCCCCTGGCCTCACTGCCCAAGTTAGCTGACAGCTGCCGTCACTGTCAGCCCCCATTCACCCCCCTCCCAGGCCTCACTACCCAAGTTAGCTGACAGCTGCTGGTCACTGTCAGCCCCCATTCACCCCCCCCCTGGCCTCACTACCCAAGTTAGCTGACAGCTGCCGTCACTGTCAGCTCCCCCCCCCCTGGCCTCACTGCCCAAGTTAGCTGACAGCTGCCGTCACTGTCAGCCCCCATTCACCCCCCTCCCAGGCCTCACTACCCAAGTTAGCTGACAGCTGCTGGTCACTGTCAGCCCCCATTCACCCCCCCCCCTGGCCTCACTGCCCAA
The DNA here is from genome assembly GCF_040958095.1 of Procambarus clarkii. NCBI lineage: Eukaryota > Metazoa > Arthropoda > Malacostraca > Decapoda > Cambaridae > Procambarus > Procambarus clarkii. Next base: position 29,154,395 of record NC_091189.1, on the reverse strand, counting down.
GTTAGCTGACAGCTGCTGGTCACTGTCAGCCCCCCCCCCTGGCCTCACTACCCAAGTTAGCTGACAGCTGCTGGTCACTGTCAGCCCCCATTCACCCCCCTCCCAGGCCTCACTACCCAAGTTAGCTGATAGCTGCTGGTCACTGTCAGCCCCCCCCCCCTGGCCTCACTACCCAAGTTAGCTGACAGCTGCTGGTCACTGTCAGCCCCCATTCACCCCCCCCCCCTGGCCTCACTACCCAAGTTAGCTGACAGCTGCTGGTCACTGTCAGCCCCCATTCACCCCCCCCCCCCCTGGCCTCACTACCCAAGTTAGCTGACAGCTGCTGGTCACTGTCAGTTACTGGCGGATATTATACCATTGTGTCTCTCAAATGTTTTATATGAATATTTGTTTAATTATTTTCCATTATTTAATGAATTATTGGTCTTCATATGGAGGTAAGACATAAAAGATCTATGATCAAGAGGCAGGTCCCAGCAGCTGGAGTTCAGCCCCTCATACACAGGTGATCACAGTAAACTATTAGATCATTAATGGTATTTTAGAAAATTATTATAAAATACGAATCTATTTTTATTCATAGGAATCTGTGTTAGATTACTGTATAATTAAGCCTGAGCCTGTGTCATTAATAGTTGTCAGCGACCATTAATGACACAGGTTCAGCAGTCATTGTCCAGCAGTCCATTGTCAACTTTAAGTAGTAGAACCAGGTAGAGAGTCAACTTTAAGTAATAGAACCAGGTAGAGAGTCAACTTTAAGTAACAGAACCAAGTAGAGAGTCAACTTTAAGTAGTAGAACCAGGTAGAGAGTCAACTTTAAGTAGTAGAACCAGGTAGAGAGTCAACTTTAAGTAACAGAACCAGGTAGAGAGTCAACTTTAAGTAGTAGAACCAGGTAGAGAGTCAACTTTAAGTAACAGAACCAGGTAGAGAGTCAACTTTAAGTAATAGAACCAGGTAGAGAGTCAACTTTAAGTAACAGAACCAGGTAGAGAGTCAACTTTAAGTAGTAGAACCAGGTAGAGAGTCAACTTTAAGTAACAGAACCAGGTAGAGAGTCAACTTTAAGTAATAGAACCAGGTAGAGAGTCAACTTTAAGTAGTAGAACCAGGTAGAGAGTCAACTTTAAGTAGTAGAACCAGGTAGAGAGTCAACTTTAAGTAACAGAACCAGGTAGAGAGTCAACTTTAAGTAATAGAACCAGGTAGAGAGTCAACTTTAAGTAACAGAACCAGGTAGAGAGTCAACTTTAAGTAACAGAACCAGGTAGAGAGTCAACTTTAAGTAATAGAACCAGGTAGAGAGTCAACTTTAAGTAACAGAACCAGGTAGAGAGTCAACTTTAAGTAACAGAACCAGGTAGAGAGTCAACTTTAAGTAATAGAACCAGGTAGAGAGTCAACTTTAAGTAACAGAACCAGGTAGAGAGTCAACTTTAAGTAACAGAACCAGGTAGAGAGTCAACTTTAAGTAGTAGAACCAGGTAGAGAGTCAACTTTAAGTAACAGAACCAGGTAGAGAGTCAACTTTAAGTAATAGAACCAGGTAGAGAGTCAACTTTAAGTAATAGAACCAGGTAGAGAGTCAACTTTAAGTAACAGAACCAGGTAGAGAGTCAACTTTAAGTAATAGAACCAGGTAGAGAGTCAACTTTAAGTAACAGAACCAGGTAGAGAGTCAACTTTAAGTAACAGAACCAGGTAGAGAGTCAACTTTAAGTAATAGAACCAGGTAGAGAGTCAACTTTAAGTAACAGAACCAGGTAGAGAGTCAACTTTAAGTAATAGAACCAGGTAGAGAGTCAACTTTAAGTAACAGAACCAGGTAGAGAGTCAACTTTAAGTAACAGAACCAGGTAGAGAGTCAACTTTAAGTAATAGAACCAGGTAGAGAGTCAACTTTAAGTAACAGAACCAGGTAGAGAGTCAACTTTAAGTAACAGAACCAGGTAGAGAGTCAACTTTAAGTAATAGAACCAGGTAGAGAGTCAACTTTAAGTAACAGAACCAGGTAGAGAGTCAACTTTAAGTAACAGAACCAGGTAGAGAGTCAACTTTAAGTAGTAGAACCAGGTAGAGAGTCAACTTTAAGTAACAGAACCAGGTAGAGAGTCAACTTTAAGTAATAGAACCAGGTAGAGAGTCAACTTTAAGTAATAGAACCAGGTAGAGAGTCAACTTTAAGTAACAGAACCAGGTAGAGAGTCAACTTTAAGTAATAGAACCAGGTAGAGAGTCAACTTTAAGTAACAGAACCAGGTAGAGAGTCAACTTTAAGTAACAGAACCAGGTAGAGAGTCAACTTTAAGTAACAGAACCAGGTAGAGAGTCAACTTTAAGTAATAGAACCAGGTAGAGAGTCAACTTTAAGTAATAGAACCAGGTAGAGAGTCAACTTTAAGTAATAGAACCAGGTAGAGAGTCAACTTTAAGTAATAGAACCAGGTAGAGAGTCAACTTTAAGTAATAGAACCAGGTAGAGAGTCAACTTTAAGTAACAGAACCAGGTAGAGAGTCAACTTTAAGTAACAGAACCAGGTAGAGAGTCAACTTTAAGTAACAGAACCAGGTAGAGAGTCAACTTTAAGTAGTAGAACCAGGTAGAGAGTCACCCCGAGGCCATAGTGGCCACCACACACTGGGAACAACGCTCCTGCTCGGCCAAAACACTTCGACCGTGACAGGACTCGAACCTGCAATCTTCGGATCCGAAGTCCGACGCCTTATCCATTAGGCCACACGGTCATTGCTCCCATTGTTGAATTCATTTATTTGTTTTTATTTAATAAATTTCTGTCTCGATATTTAAGGTATCATTCTGAACATATTTGAGGTCCTCCATTTATCTATTGATCTCGAAGGGAATAGGAAGTCAGCGGCTTGTCAAAGCTTCCCCGACCATTTTTCCTGATGATTTTTTCCAGCTGGAGTTCCAATTTAAGTATAGTCTTGGCATTTACAGCTCCGGCAAGTAAGCGGTTCCATGGGTTTAATTCATAACAATATACGTGAAAAAACATCTGTTTTCCGTTGCTAATTGTACGTGTTACATTTAACCTTTTAAAGAAGTACTCAGGATCAACATCCTCTAAATTTGTTCAATACTTTTAAAGTTTCAATGAGATGAGCATTGTCATGTCTGGTTTGCAGTGAAGACATGTAGTGTCACCTGTGGCCCTCAACCTCTCCTGGTATGAGGTATACACAGCAATGTACTGCTACGGCCTATTCTATATGTAAACACAGGATTATATATCCTGTGTAATATATATTATATTACACGCTTTGTGTAAAAATGTAGATCAAGAACTAGCTATAGGCTCAACTATTATTCCCATCTCACAGGATGGTTAGTCATACATGGACTCAGGGGAGCAAATACCTGCAGCCTCACTACAAAAACAAATCAACTCTGAGGAGAGAACATGAAATGTAAGGCTGATATATTAGCCTCCACTAGCAAAATCTGGAGAACAGCACAAGAATATCTTCCAATATTCCTGAGTGTATGAAGTAATTACAGAGCTCAAAGTAGTAGTAGTAGGCATCCATCAGTCTCAGGAGACTATGGAGTTGCGCTCTGGTTGTCGGTCTGGAGTGGCCTCACCAGGGCGCAAAGCCAGGGTAGGTTGATTCGGGGGAGAAGCTGTTACCCAGGCAGCAGGTCCCCCCTCTCCACGGCGCTGAAAGTCTCCAGTGGAAAGGCATACGCCAATACGATTGGTTCCAGCGCCGTAGTGTGAAGACTAGAGTAACAGGTGAAGTACCTCAGGGAGTGGTGCAGGAAATCATACTTGTCTTCAATTAATGACCTAACCACCACAGGGTGGAACACTATATGTTGATGTCTGTGGATGATGCAAAGCTAGTAAGACCAAATGAAAAAGATGAAGATTGTAAGGTACTCCAAGATGACAAACAAGTTGCAAAGATGGTTTCAGAAATGGTTATAAGAGTTCAACACCAGCAAGTGTAAGGTGATGGAAATGGGAACAAGTGCAGGAGAGGAGAAGGAAGATACACAATGTATAGAAACTATCTCCCTGTAACAACCAGAGAAAAACACCTGGAGTGAACATGACACCAAACCTCACTAAACAGGACAACATTAGCACCATACGCAGCACTAGTAAGTCACAACATCATTCAGAAACATAAATAAAGAGGCATTTAGCTACCACCTACGTGAGACCAGTTTTAGAGTATGCCGCCCCATCCTGGAGCCCGCATTTTTTAAAAGACACGAAGAAATTGTAAAAGGTTCAGAAGTTTGCAACGAGGCTCGTCCCAGAATTGCGAGGGATGAGTATGAAGAAAGACAATAAACCTGACGACGCTAGAAAGAGGGAGAAGGGAGACATGATAGTGACGTATTAAATACTTATGGGGATTGCGAGTGGAAAAAAAAGATAAAATGTTCACAATGAATACGAATAGAACAAGAAGGCATAGCTAGATGCTTGAGACACACATGAGTCATAGGGATGTTAGAAAGTTTTACTGTAGTATAAGAGCTGTGGGAACATGTAATGAACTAAAGGAACATGTTGAACACGTTGTAGAAAGCAATTACCTTAATAACTCTAAAAGTAGATATCAGTGGGAAATCAGTCAGAAGTCATTAATTGCATTAGACATCCGGCGGCTAGAAAGGTGAGTTCCAAGAGCTAAAGCTCGATATTGCAGGCACAAATAGGTGAGCACACGCACGCACACACATGGTCTTTGGCGGGACCAAAAAGTCAGAGCTCAACGCCCGCAAGCACAACTAAGTGAGTACACACACACACACACACACACACACACACACACAAGGCCTTCAAGCCTTTGAGGCTTCAAGAAGACCTAGACAAGCTGAAGGAATGGTCGAACAAATGGTTGTTAGAGTTTAACCCAACCAAATGTAATGTAATGAAGATAGGTGTAGGGAGCAGGAGGCCAGATACAAGGTATCATCTGGGAGAGGAAATTCTTCAGGAGTCAGAGAAGGAAAAAGACTTGGGGGTTGATATCACGCCAGACCTGTCTCCTGCAGCACATATCAAGCGGATAACATCAGCGGCATATGCCAGGCTGGCCAACATACGAACGGCATTCAGAAACTTGTGTAAAGAATCATTCAGAACTTTGTATACCACATATGTCAGGCCAATCCTGGAGTATGCAGCCCCAGCATGGAGTCCATATCTAGTCAAGGATAAGACTAAACTGGAAAAGGTTCAAAGGTTTGCCACCAGACTAGTACCCGAGCTGAGAGGTATGAGCTACGAGGAGAGACTACGGGAATTAAACCTCACTTCGCTGGAAGACAGAAGAGTTAGGGGGGACATGATCACCACATTCAAGATTCTGAAGGGGATTGATAGGGTAGATAAAGACAGTCTATTTAACACAAGGGGAACACGCACAAGGGGACACAGGTGGAAACTGAGTGCCCAAATGAGCCACAGAGATATTAGAAAGAACTTTTTTAGTGTCAGAGTGGCTGACAAATGGAATGCATTAGGAAGTGATGTGGTGGAGGCTGACTCCATACACAGTTTCAAGTGTAGATATGACAGAGCCCGATAGGCTCAGGAATCTGTACACCTGTTGATTGACGGTTGAGAGGCGGGACCAAAGAGCCAGAGCTCAACCCCCGCAAACACAACTAGGTGAGTACAACTAGGTGAGGTGAGTACACACACACACACACACACGTCGTACTGGCTCCCACCCCGCGTCACCCGTCGTCTGGCTCCCACCCCGCGTCACCCGTCGTCTGGCTCCCACCCCGCGTCACCCGTCGTCTGGCTCCCACCCCGCGTCACCCGTCGTCTGGCTCCCACCCCGCGTCACCCGTCGTCTGGCTCCCACCCCGCGTCACCCGTCGTCTGGCTCCCACCCCGCGTCACCCGTCGTCTGGCTCCCACCCCGCGTCACCCGTCGTCTGGCTCCCACCCCGCGTCACCCGTCGTCTGGCTCCCACCCCGCGTCACCCGTCGTCTGGCGCCCACCCCGCGTCACCCGTCGTACTGGCTCCCACCCCGCGTCACCCGTCGTCTGGCTCCCACCCCGCGTCACCCGTCGTCTGGCTCCCACCCCGCGTCACCCGTCGTACTGGCTCCCACCCCGCGTCACCCGTCGTACTGGCTCCCACCCCGCGTCACCCGTCGTCTGGCTCCCACCCCGCGTCACCCGTCGTCTGGCGCCCACCCCGCGTCACCCGTCGTACTGGCGCCCACCCCGCGTCACCCGTCGTCTGGCTCCCACCCCGCGTCACCCGTCGTCTGGCTCCCACCCCGCGTCACCCGTCGTCTGGCTCCCACCCCGCGTCACCCGTCGTCTGGCTCCCACCCCGCGTCACCCGTCGTCTGGCTCCCACCCCGCGTCACCCGTCGTCTGGCTCCCACCCCGCGTCACCCGTCGTACTGGCTCCCACCCCGCGACATTCGTGGGTGATGCTCCGCCGGAACCCCAAAGCGGATCTCATTATTCATAAATGAACTGATAAAAAGCTCAATTAAGTTCTAACATTAAACGGAGAAAAATGTAAATATTTGTTTATACTTATGGACTGCTATACTCACATACTAGGTAATACTTACCTACGTACTTAGCAAGAATTATATACTTACATTTACTTGTGTAATACTTATACCTTCATTCTATAGTTATTTCTATGTAACTACTGTCAGTTACGGTTATAATACTTATTCATGAATGAGGTATTTACAACTAATTATATTTTATAATTTATAATAGAATAATATCTTATAATAATGTTTTAATAATTTATACTTAATTATATAAATCTGTATTAAATCCTTTATATATAATATATAAATACCCCCCCACACACTAGGAGTGAGTTTTTCTCCCCGAACAGAAAATAACAGTGTTGTACTTATGTGTTATTGTACAGTGTTGTACAGTGTTGTACTTATGTGTTATTGTACAGTGTTGTACAGTGTTGTACTTATGTGTTATTGTACAGTGTTGTACAGTGTTGTACTTATGTGTTATTGTACAGTGTTGTACAGTGTTTTACTTATGTGTTATTGTACAGTGTTGTACAGTGTTGTACTTGTGTGTTAGTGTACAGTGTTGTACTTGTGTGTTACTGTACAGTGTTGTACTTGTGTGTTAGTGTACAGTGTTGTACTTGTGTGTTACTGTACAGTGTTGTACTTGTGTGTTAGTGTACAGTGTTGTACTTGTGTGCTATTGTACAGTGTTGTACTTGTGTGTTATTGTACAGTGTTGTACTTGTGTGTTAGTGTACAGTGTTGTACAGTGTTGTACTTGTGTGTTATTGTACAGTGTTGTACAGTGTTGTACTTATGTGTTATTGTACAGTGTTGTACAGTGTTGTACTTGTATGTTAGTGTACAGTGTTGTACTTGTGTGTTACTGTACAGTGTTGTACTTATGTGTTATTGTACAGTGTTGTACAGTGTTGTACTTATGTGTTATTGTACAGTGTTGTACAGTGTTGTACTTGTGTGTTAGTGTACAGTGTTGTACTTGTGTGTTATTGTACAGTGTTGTACTTGTGTGCTATTGTACAGTGTTGTACTTGTGTGTTAGTGTACAGTGTTGTACTTGTGTGTTAGTGTACAGTGTTGTACTTGAGTGTTATTGTACAGTGTTGTACAGTGTTGTACTTGTGTGTTAGTGTACAGTGTTGTACTTGTGTGTTAGTGTACAGTGTTGTACTTGTGTGTTATTGTACAGTGTTGTATTTGTGTGTTATTGTACAGTGTTGTACTTGTGTGTTATTGTACAGTGTTGTACTTGTGTGTTAGTGTACAGTGTTGTACTTGTGTGTTATTGTACAGTGTTGTACTTGTGTGTTAGTGTACAGTGTTGTACTTGTGTGTTATTGTACAGTGTTGTACTTGTGTGTTAGTGTACAGTGTTGTACTTGTGTGTTAGTGTACAGTGTTGTACAGTGTTGTACTTGTGTGTTAGTGTACAGTGTTGTACTTGTGTGTTATTGTACAGTGTTGTACAGTGTTGTACTTGTGTGTTAGTGTACAGTGTTGTACTTGTATGTTAGTGTACAGTGTTGTACTTGTGTGTTATTGTACAGTGTTGTATTTGTGTGTTATTGTACAGTGTTGTACTTGTGTGTTATTGTACAGTGTTGTACTTGTGTGTTAGTGTACAGTGTTGTACTTGTGTGTTACTGTACAGTGTTGTACTTGTGTGTTATTGTACAGTGTTGTACTTGTGTGTTAGTGTACAGTGTTGTACTTGTGTGTTACTGTACAGTGTTGTACTTGTGTGTTACTGTACAGTGTTGTACAGTGTTGTACTTGTGTGTTAGTGTACAGTGTTGTACTTGTGTGTTACTGTACAGTGTTGTACAGTGTTGTACTTGTGTGTTATTGTACAGTGTTGTACTTGTGTGTTAGTGTACAGTGTTGTACTTGTGTGTTACTGTACAGTGTTGTACTTGTGTGTTACTGTACAGTGTTGTACAGTGTTGTACTTGTGTGTTAGTGTACAGTGTTGTACTTGTGTGTTAGTGTACAGTGTTGTACTTGTGTGTTACTGTACAGTGTTGTACAGTGTTGTACTTGTGTGTTATTGTACAGTGTTGTACTTGTGTGTTATTGTACAGTGTTGTACTTGTGTGCTATTGTACAGTGTTGTACTTGTGTGTTAGTGTACAGTGTTGTACAGTGTTGTACTTGTGTGTTACTGTACAGTGTTGTACTTGTGTGTTACTGTACAGTGTTGTACTTGTGTGTTAGTGTACAGTGTTGTACTTGTGTGTTAGTGTACAGTGTTGTACTTGTGTGTTACTGTACAGTGTTGTACAGTGTTGTACTTGTGTGTTACTGTACAGTGTTGTACTTGTGTGTTACTGTACAGTGTTGTACTTGTGTGTTATTGTACAGTGTTGTACTTGTGTGTTAGTGTACAGTGTTGTACAGTGTTGTACTTGTGTGTTACTGTACAGTGTTGTACTTGTGTGTTACTGTACAGTGTTGTACTTGTGTGTTAGTGTACAGTGTTGTACTTGTGTGTTAGTGTACAGTGTTGTACTTGTGTGTTACTGTACAGTGTTGTACTTGTGTGTTATTGTACAGTGTTGTACTTGTGTGTTAGTGTACAGTGTTGTACTTGTGTGTTAGTGTACAGTGTTGTACTTGTGTGTTATTGTACAGTGTTGTACTTGTGTGTTAGTGTACAGTGTTGTACTTGTGTGTTAGTGTACAGTGTTGTACTTGTGTGTTACTGTACAGTGTTGTACTTGTGTGTTACTGTACAGTGTTGTACTTGTGTGTTATTGTACAGTGTTGTACTTGTGTGTTAGTGTACAGTGTTGTACTTGTGTGTTAGTGTACATTGTTGAATATAATTATTCATCTTAGTAAAATGTATGCATGAGTATGTGTACATGTATATATAACATTCATAATTGTGTAACTAGCGTCAGAATATTGTTATTTGCTTAGCTAAACGAACTAGAGGGTTCAGTTCCTGAACCCATTATGTGCCTCTGTAACCCTTTACACCACAGCCCACGGGATGGGTATGGGGTGCATAATAAAGAAAGAAATTGAATTGAGTTAACTGCCTTGGTGACAAGAGATTTAAAGTAAAGAGTTAAAGATTTTTTCTATAGTTATTGCACATCTAGAATTGTTTGTGATTGCTCTTAAGTTGTATTTTCCGCTAAAATAAATTTATTATTATTATTATTTTATTATAGTGTCAATTTAGTAATTTTGCTAAGTTCATTTTATTACTCATATGCTTCCTTTTTTGTACTCCCCTCTCATCTTGTAACAAACTAGGCTGTTGTAAGAATTATCCAGAGTGGTTTATCGACACAAGAGAATGGGAAGCTGAGCCCGCATGGTGACCTGACCCCCAGGGGGATTCGCAGTGGAAATAACCGACGCTTTGTTCATAGCTGCGTATAATGAATCATCCTATAGTATTCAGTAATTTAGAGAAATTAGCCTTTATTCATTTTGTATTAAAATTGTATTGTATAATAGTACTGGGTACAATATCAAGAGTATTCTAATTATTGAGTTTAAGTCACCATCAGTGACGTCACGAATCAGATCTAACTTGTAAGGCGGAGTGACCGGCGGTCATAGGTCAGCAGGGTTGACAGGTCTACTATTTCTCAAAGTTCAATTATCCATTTTTGGGGGATCGGGAACAGCTCTGCCGTTAGATGTTTGTGTAATTTAATTTCAGTAAAATAATTCAACCAGTCTGGATCAATTCAGTACAAACAGAGGTTAATTGTTATAACTTTGTTATAACAAACTACCATTGAAACTGAATTAAATTTGCTATCACATATCTACAATAACCGGCATATTGATCATCACTATTGCTGTTACTTCACAGCACATCTTGCACAACCCACACTAAAAAATAACACTAACCTGTCAGTATTCACCCAAAACGTTAGATCACTTAGTAATGATAAGTTAGCCAAAGAATCTGCCTTAAAGAGCCGTTGAGTGTAACCTTGGATTGTCAATGAGCAATCTGAGAGCAGCAGTACACCGAGAACTTCAACAAGATCTTGTAGATCTGAGGCAAAGTGAAATTGACACCAGTAATTCCATCTATCATCATATTATCATGCAAGAGGAGCCACACAATTATTGGATCATCCAATAAAATCAGCAGACTTCTAGATGTTACTACTGCTCGGCTTAGACTCGGTTACAAGTATCTCTGGGAATTCTCATTATCTGCTGATGTAGACCTGACCAAATGTAAACTGTGTCACAAACTGTGTAACACACAAGTACAACACTGTACAATAACACACAAGTACAACACTGTACAGTAACACACAAGTACAACACTGTACAGTAACACACAAGTACAACACTGTACACTAACACACAAGTACAACACTGTACACTAACACACAAGTACAACACTGTACAATAACACACAAGTACAACACTGTACACTAACACACAAGTACAACACTGTACACTAACACACAAGTACAACACTGTACAATAACACACAAGTACAACACTGTACAGTAACACACAAGTACAACACTGTACACTAACACACAAGTACAACACTGTACACTAACACACAAGTACAACACTGTACAGTAACACACAAGTACAACACTGTACAGTAACACACAAGTACAACACTGTACAACACTGTACACTAACACACAAGTACAACACTGTACAATAACACACAAGTACAACACTGTACAGTAACACACAAGTACAACACTGTACAGTAACACACAAGTACAACACTGTACAACACTGTACAGTAACACACAAGTACAACACTGTACACTAACACACAAGTACAACACTGTACACTAACACACAAGTACAACACTGTACACTAACACACAAGTACAACACTGTACAATAACACACAAGTACAACACTGTACACTAACACACAAGTACAACACTGTACACTAACACACAAGTACAACACTGTACAATAACACACAAGTACAACACTGTACAGTAACACACAAGTACAACACTGTACACTAACACACAAGTACAACACTGTACACTAACACACAAGTACAACACTGTACAGTAACACACAAGTACAACACTGTACAGTAACACACAAGTACAACACTGTACAACACTGTACACTAACACACAAGTACAACACTGTACAATAACACACAAGTACAACACTGTACAGTAACACACAAGTACAACACTGTACAGTAACACACAAGTACAACACTGTACAACACTGTACAGTAACACACAAGTACAACACTGTACACTAACACACAAGTACAACACTGTACACTAACACACAAGTACAACACTGTACAGTAACACACAAGTACAACACTGTACAGTAACACACAAGTACAACACTGTACAACACTGTACACTAACACACAAGTACAACACTGTACAATAGCACACAAGTACAACACTGTACAATAACACACAAGTACAACACTGTACAATAACACACAAGTACAACACTGTACAGCACTGTACACTAACACACAAGTACAACACTGTACACTAACACACAAGTACAACACTGTACAACACTGTACAGTAACACACAAGTACAACACTGTACAGTAACACACAAGTACAACACTGTACACTAACACACAAGTACAACACTGTACAATAACACACAAGTACAACACTGTACAACACTGTACAGTAACACACAAGTACAACACTGTACACTAACACACAAGTACAACACTGTACAACACTGTACAGTAACACACAAGTACAACACTGTACAGTAACACACAAGTACAACACTGTACACTAACACACAAGTACAACACTGTACAATAACACACAAGTACAACACTGTACACTAACACACAAGTACAACACTTTACACTAACACACAAGTACAACACTGTACAATAACACTCAAGTACAACACTGTACAATAACACACAAATACAACACTGTACAATAACACACAAGTACAACACTGTACACTAACATACAAGTACAACACTGTACACTAACACACAAGTACAACACTGTACAATAACACACAAGTACAACACTGTACACTAACACACAAGTACAACACTGTACAACACTGTACACTAACACACAAGTACAACACTGTACAACACTGTACACTAACACACAAGTACAACACTGTACACTAACACACAAGTACAACACTGTACAATAACACACAAGTACAACACTGTACACTAACACACAAGTACAACACTGTACAAATAATGAATCATCCTATAGTATTCAGTAATTTAGAGAAATTAGCCTTTATTCATTTTGTATTAAAATTGTATTGTATAATAGTACTGGGTACAATATCAAGAGTATTCTAGTTATTGAGTTTAAGTCACCATCAGTGACGTCACGAATCAGATCTAACTTGTAAGGCGGAGTGACCGGCGGTCATAGGTCAGCAGGGTTGACAGGTCTACTATTTCTCAAAGTTCAATTATCCATTTTTGGGGGATCGGAAACAGCTCTGCCGTTAGATGTTTGTGTAATTTAATTTCAGTAAAATAATTCAACCAGTCTGGATCAATTCAGTACAAACAGAGGTTAATTGTTATAACTTAAACCTGGCTAGTAACTTGGTAAAACTTTGACTAGGCAGAAGGATACAATGTTCTGTCTGGGGTAGACCAGACAAGGAAGAGATCAGTGTGATCTGCCGAGCAGCTGGGAGAGGTCAAACATCTTACCTCTCCCCAAGACCAGCCCAACATCCTTAGCTGGTAAAACATAGAGGTATAGTTGCTATGGTTATGTATAGAAATAGTCTCATTTGCCACTCAGGTCAAGTAGGGAGTGTTAAAGTGACAGGGAGTGAACATATTTAGATTTTGTTTTAGTTTTCTTTTAATAAATTAAGTTAATAATTTGCATTTTTATTGTTTCCATGTGTTTATGTGTATACTTGTCCTGGTCACGTGGTCCACACGAGGCAGAGTTGTATTGGGCGCCGATTCTAACATCGAATCGGAATTATCATTACCGTGTAATTTATTCCACACTCAAGGTCATCGTTTATAGTGGGGATCAAGCCCCAAGGTTGATTAATTAGCGTGATCGATCCAGACCTCGATCATTGCTCTGTGTTACTGGTCTGGTGGTGGCAGCGTAGAGGCGACTCTAGGGTTTTGCTCAGAGCCTAGGTCACGTCATACTGGGTGTAGAATCCTAAGTCGGTCAATCGTCTTAGGACCACGTGGCGTGGAGTTGGCTTTTGGTAATAGTTTTGGAGTCCCTTGGTAGAGAATAAAAAGTAAGAATACGGGTAGAGGGAGTAGAAGGAAGAGAAGTAGTGAGAGGAACCCAAACCCGTGTTACAATCTCACTGGGATTATTTTTAATCTAAATTTTTATTGTAATTGTTTATTATAATCCATTGTCATACACGTCCCCCAATATCCTAATCAGAATATCCTTAAAGTCTTCTCCATTCTTACTCTATGCAAACTACCATTGAAACTGAATTAAATTTGCTATCACATATCTACAATAACCGGCATATTGATCATCACCATTGCTGTTACTTCACAGCACATCTTGCACAACCCACACTAAAAAATAACACTAACCTGTCAGTATTCACCCAAAACGTTAGATCACTTAGTAATGATAAGTTAGCCAAAGAATCTGCCTTAAAGAGCCGTTGAGTGTAACCTTGGATTGTCAATGAGCAATCTGAGAGCAGCAGTACACCGAGAACTTCAACAAGATCTTGTAGATCTGAGGCAAAGTGAAATTGACACCAGTAATTCCATCTATCATCATACTATCATGCAAGAGGAGCCACACATCTATGGATCATCCAATAAAATCAGCAGGCTTCTAGATGTTACTACTGCTCGGCTTAGACTCGGTTACAAGTATCTCTGGGAATTCTCATTATCTGCTGATGTAGACCTGACCAAATGTAAACTGTGTCAACAAAATTATTCGCACACCCTCCGTCACTATGTGATGGAGTGCGAAAAGATACGAGAATTTAGAGGCAATTCTATAACCAATGTACCAACGATGTGTAAATATTTCATTCAAAAAAATCTGCTACCAGAAATTTTAGCCAACTATCACCAGTTTGCTAACTGTAGGTACTAACTGAGTGATTGTAATCTATCCACCGCTGCCCACTGGATGGGGGGCGGTGTGCAGGACAAACATATCAATTTTGACACTAGCTCTCCACATATGTCAGTTGCTTAATTTAGAACCTGTACTTGAGGTCGATCTCGAACCCATTGTTGATGTGACGACTTATAATGAATTTTGTAACTAGCTCATCAAGATTGTAACTTGCTTAGCTAAATGAATTGTGGGGTTCAGTCCCTGAGTCCATTATGTGCCTCTGTAAGCCTTTCCACTACCGCCCACAAGATGGGTATGGGGTGCATAATAAATGAACTAAACTAAACTAACGGTTATGTTGAAGACGTCATTAAAATAAAGGTGAATCGCCATACAACCTCTGAAGATTCAACTAATACAACACTTGTACCCCCGATTAGACTGTTTTACGGGAACTTCTTTTCGACGGCTCATAAAATGGAGGAAAGTGTCCTGAAAGATATTATTGATAGGAATGTTATCCCCACAGACACAAATCAGAAGATACAACTAACAATTTACTACAAAAACAAGAGGACGGCCAATCTACTTATGAAAATTCAAATTCAAATTCAAAAATTCAAATGTTTATTCAGGTAAAGTACATGTACATACAAGGTGTGATAACAAACATTGATGGATTTATAGATAGTGCTAGTACATACATCAGATATTATGTACCCCGACCTGCCCTGGTGACTCTCTATTACTCCCATATCTATCCATATCTCAACTATGGTATTTGTGCTTGGGGTTCTACTACCCAAAATCATTTACGTCCTCTAATTACTCAACACAAAGCTGCTATTAGGACAATATCCAACTCTGGCCCCAGACATCACTCGGTACCCCTACTCAAATCTCTGAATATGTTAGATATTAAGTCACTGCACATTCTCTCATGTGTATTATACATATATAAAACGCTGAACTGTAATGCCAATCCTGACCTCAAAGTCTTCATAGAAGGTTGTAACAGAACCCATGAGCACCATACCAGAAATAAATACAGTTTTGATATTCCTAGAGTACGACTTAATCAAACTAGAAATGCTCTTCAAATCAAGGGGCCCAGAATGTGGAATGACCTTCCCAACCATGTTAAAGACATGGTTAATTGTAACCTCTCTCAACCAGTTTAAGATAAAAACGAAGCACTACCTAATAAATTCCCTATAACCTACCTTACCCCTCTGTTGTCAATCCATGTCTGTTTTCTTTTCAAAACAATGCTGTTTGAATGTAATTGTCTGTAATAATTTGTAATTGTATTTGTGCTGCTTTTTCAGCCATGTTCCCCCCTCTTTTACCTCTATTTATATTTGTTCTCAACATATTTTATTCTTTATACCCATTAGTATTAAGCTTTAGTCATTAATGTTTTTCCTGCCCGAAACGCTTTGCGTAATAGTGGCTTTAGGCATTGTATGTACTAGCTCTATCTATTAATCCAACAAACTTTTTAAAATCTCTTGTATGTATGTACCTTACCTAAATAAACATTTATTTATTTATTTATTTATTTATTTATATTATTATTATTTATTTATACAATGCCTAAAGCCACTATGACGCAAAGCGTTTCGGGCAGGAAAAACACTAAAGACTAAAATTTAAGGCATTGTACTTTACTTCTTGTCGAAGCAAGGCTTGTTCTTTAATCAGCTTCTTGGGTGAGAAAAGGGGAACAGTAATTTGGAAAGGAGTGATCTTCCATGGGACAGGAAAGTGTTGTTGTTATCTCTCTTGGTAGGGGTGATGAAAGTTATACATACTGAGCACATTGGCAGTTACAGTAATCCATTTGGAGGGATGCTGATCTTCAAGGAAGAAGGCTTGGAGGGCTTCAGTGCAGGGGTTAGGGTGGGTTACCCTAAGCATCTTGATACCAATTAAAGCATTAATTTCAGTGATACGATCACTTACACATGAAATATTCAGGTCCTTCCTCATGTTTAGTAATTTAATTAGTTGTGCGGGGGCATCCGAGGATAATCCTCATAGCTTCGTTTTGCATATCTTCCAGCCCTCCAAGCATTCTCTCAGGCACTAGAGCAAGCATGGGTGCAGCATAATCAATCAGAGACCTAATATATGAGAGATACGTCATTTTGACAATTTTCGAGAACCCAGGCGAGTGTGTTACCACTTCGGCACGGATTAATTAATTAATTGCACTGCATTGATTAATTATCATCATTAATAATGATTAAGTGTCACTTCAAGTGCAAAAGGTCCCGGGTTACTTACGATGCCATGAAAGGCATTAGTTGAATGGCAAAAGTGCAGTGGAACAATGAATGAGTTGTCTGGTTTAGAGGTTGTCTTTGGGTTATGTAGACCTGGGATCAAATGCCAAACAGATAAGTTCGAAGAATTATTCTATCTTTGAATTGTTGTTCTTTCACTTCTATAAACCAACACTTGGGGACGTTGAAAGAACTGGACCAAATACAAAATAATAAAATTGAGAAGTAACAACTCGCGAAAACTTCTACCATCAGAAAATACTGCAAAAACAGAAAAATTGTAACCTCTTGCCGTGACCAGGATTCGAACCTGGGTTATTGCGGCCACAACGCAATGTACTAACCACTATACGATCACGGCCACCAGTCCGGTGATACCTGACAGACTATCAACTTTTATAACATGTCTAACGTCCTTTATATTCTGCCATCAGTATATATTTGTTCCCATAGCAGTTGACACCCGTGGCTCTCGGCACCAGTGTGATCAGTTCCCTCAAGGAACTGGGTTTTAGGCCCACTGACACCGGGCCTAAGTTAAATATGGTTCAAGAAATATTAGCATATAGACACCCGCAGTTGATTTTTTGACCCGCATTGTTATCAAGGCAAATTGGGAGGACCTTTGACAAGCCGGCAGCTTCCTGTCCTCTTCGAGGCCACTAGTATTAGTAGCCCTCAGGTAAAAGAACACTGTTTTTCCCAAAAACGGTGGGTTTTCTGAGTGGAAGAGAAAACGTATGTCTGGAAGCTGACTTTAACCGCCCAAGCTGCACGCGCAACGAGCCGAGGTTATATAAACCTGGATGGAGACTGCGTGGCCCCTCTTCCCAAGCCAGCAGCTGCTCTTACATAACGCCCATCCTCCTCCCGGGATCCTCTGCATCCTCTGTTTTAATTTTGAAAGGGACGGCCCACAGACGTGCTCAAGGGGCACTTGCTCTAGCATGCTAAGCATTTTCTGTATCTTTGGGGGTGCTCCGCCGGAACCCCCAAAGTGATAAGCCTGCAGATAGCTAAGAAATATTCCCACGAATTGTAATTAGTGTAATTAAATTAATGCAACTTTCATTTACTACCTATGGATGTAGTTATTAATTGTAATTGATTTCTACTTTATCATTAACGATTATTCATTATAATTATTCCTTAATACTTTATTGTTATGCACTAGTCAATAATTATTTATCAATAATTTGGAAAGGAGTGATCTCCCATGGGACAGGAAAGTGTTATTGTTGTCTCTCTTGGTAGAGGTGATGAATATTATTCATTCTGAGCACAGTGGCAGCTTTGGTAATCCATTTGGAGGGATGCCGACCTTCAAGGAAGATGGCTTGGAGAGCTTCAATGCAGGGGTTAGGGTGGGTTACCCTAAGCATCTTGATACCAATTAAAGCATTAATTTCAGTGATACGATCACTTACACATGAAATATTCAGGTCCTTCCTCATGTTTAGTAATTTAGTTGTGCGGGGGCATCCGAGGATAATCCTCATAGCTTCGTTTTGCATCTTTATATTTTGCATCATGCATTTTTTTTTATTTATTTATTTATTTATTTATTTATTTATTTATTTATTTATTTATTTATTTATTTATTTATTTATTTATTTATTTATTCATTTATTCATTTATTCATTTATTCATTTATTCATTTATTCATTTATTCATTCATTCATTCATTCATTCATTCATTTATTTATTTATTTATACGAAACGTAGAAATTTTGTTCTGGAAATGGTCCAAATATGTGTGTACACTCCGCGATGTGTACCAAGTGACTGGCGTGGGCCGGGTTATATAGGGCCGCGGCGAGGGTCGCGGCTCAGTGCCGAGGTGTCCACTGTCGGGTAGGCTGCTGCGTCTCATCTCTCGAAACTTCTCTTTTATAATGGCCAAGCTTAAGGTCCATATCGTGTACTGGTGAGTAAAATGTGGTAGTGAGGAGGGCTCGTGTTGCAGGCGGGGCAGTCATCATAATAAGTGAGGAGAAGCTCGGGAATGTGTATACCTCTGCCACGAGGGTGTTGACATCGGTTGTCTTGGCAAGTGCAGTTGTCTGTATTGATCCTTAAGGAATTGGTAAGTTCCCGGCGTGTCTGGCTGACCATCACTATACCTGTAGCACAACACGCAGCACCACTTAACACTTGCAATCTTCCCCCCAAAATACCGGAAACGCTATGCGTGTTAGTGACTGTAAGAATGTAATAACTCCACTGTTATGTGCTCTCTTAAACCCAATGTACATCTTGTATATGTATAAATAAAGTCCAAGCGTCGAGACACTCAAATGATTTCTTGGCTCAAGAAGGTCAAGCGCCATATTTCAAAATCCAGCTCGACAAAATCAGGACAAATGGGAGGGGCACTTTTGACAAGCTGCTGCCTTCCTGTCATTGTCGAGGCCGCTAGAGAGAGAGTGACTCCGGTAAACTGTTAAAAATATCTTCAGTGGGCCCCGGGAGCACGCCGGGAGTGGGCCCCGGGAGCACGCCGGGAGTGGGCCCCGGGAGCACCCCGGGAGTGGGCCCCGGGAGCACGCCGGGAGTGGGCCCCGGGAGCACGCCGGGAGTGGGCCCCGGGACCACTCCCGGGAGTGGGAAATTATGCTCATCACCACAGGGATATATACACTGAGAAGTGTAATCTTCTCAGAGTATATAAACTGAGAGTTTACTTCAGTCCTGGACTGTGTTGAGGACTAAAGTACTATAGTATACTGTATTCTCAGACTGGTCGGTGTTGATAGCTTCTTTTCTTGCAAGTTGGTTTTTGATCCCTAGATGGTCCATATGGTTAGACACCAATCCTCCCTCCATCCTATCTCGGCTCCTTGTATCCCTTCCAAGTGATATAATCAGGTAAATTCAGGTAAATAATTATTTTTTTTTATATATACATGTATATATAATTATTTTAATCCTTTAGAGGGAAATAGATTTTTTGCAAAGACCTAACCAAAATTATGCTCATACATTTCCCTACAGCGGTGCCTGAGGTTACGCCCCCAAGTTCAGGAAGCTGAAAGAGCAACTTGACGGGGAGTTTCCTGATAAGCTGGACATTGTAAGTGTTATCTTGCTTCTGTTACTTTTTTGGGGGAGATGTACGTGTGTGTATATTATCTCTCATGTTTGTGTTTCATATTTGACAGAGGTTGCTTTTGTTTCTAGGTAATTTTCCATGGTATTATATGGCATCTCTCATAGTTTTAACGTGTAGAACCCTGGTGGCAAATTGTATATTCATTTTAATCCTTTGTTGGCATCTGTGGTTGGAACGTATGACCTTGAGGGATGTCTTACCTGCTACCAGTAGATAGTTAAAATGCTCCCAACTACACTGAAGCCAGAGATAGTCCCAGAAAGGGAGAAAGGAGGCATTTATGTATTTTAAGAATACAGTAGTGATACAGTACAGTACCTTGGTTTTCGAATTTAATCCGTTCCCAGAGACGGCCCATAACCCGATAATTCGCAACCCGAAAGAATTTTCCCCATAAGAAATAATGTAAATTGAATTAATCCGTCCCACATTCCCAAAAATATTGACTTCAAAATACATAATACACACATATTTTGTACTGTACTATGTACAAGTTACAGCTTACCTTTATTGATGTCTTGTTGGCGTATGGAAGACGGCGAGGAGTGGGGGGGAGAAGAGGTGAGGTATTAGTGTTTGGAAGGGGAGTCCCCTTCCATTATAACATCAGGCAGTGATGACTTCTCTGGGGGGTACTCTTTCTCCTACGTTTTGCAGGCATACCACTAGGACCTGGCTGCGACTCGCTGCTTGCTTGTCTTGCTAAGAATGTGTCTAAAGACACTTGTTTTTCCCTACATTTTAACACTTGTCTGTAGTAAGACATCACATTGTCATTAAAAAGGTCAATGCAACGGCCTGCTACAGCTTTATCTGGGTGAATTTTTTCAACAAAACTTTGCAGTTCTTCCCCATACTTCACACATTTTCTTAATAAAGGGACATCCTCTACTGCCTCTACTCTCAACTATTTTCTTAGATTGAACCTTACCACCGACCTTCTTGGGACCCATAGCGTGGTTTATAATATGTAATTAACCAAAAAAGCTGAAAAACAATGAAATTCTTTAGAAAGAATTTAAGCGGGATCGTCACTACGTGGGAGACACTGGTAAACTGAAGGGCAGTCACCCGTGCCACCAGGAACCACGAGCTCGGTCGACCCATAAAAGTATCAACAAACTCGCAAAGCGAGGCAAAGCTTGTAACCCGATTCAAATTTTACAAAGAAATTGGGCTCGTAATCCCAAAAAATTGTAAAGAGGAACGTTCGTTACCCACGGTTCCACTGTACTGGTATATAATAATGTTTGCACCAAGACATCCCAGTGTAGAAGGATGGGACTGTTTTCATTTGCCCAAGGTCTTATATAAAAAATTAAAAACAAAATTTCACCCATAATGAAAATGTACATTAATAAATGCACTGCACAATGGAAGCACTGTAGTGTAAGAGTTTATCAATATTGGTTTATACTACATAGTGGATTTATGTTGCCAGAGGTTTTAACAAATTACAGTATTAATTAAACAGTTTCAAGGCTAAATAATACATTAACCACAGGATATGTTTAAACATTAATTAAAACTGTGTTAGACCATTAAAGGATTTGTGACTTATCGTATATATTTGTCCATTACAGTCGGGTGAAGGAACACCCGAGGTGACTGGATACTTTGAAGTCACTGTTGGAGATGAGCTCATTCATTCGAAGAAGGTGGGTATTAGTTTCGTGTTGTGACCACAGGTTAAAAATGGTCAAGTATTCTATAGTAATGGAGATGTTAGGCTTATATGAAGGTACCCTTAAGGTCGCTACTGACCCTTTCCAGGCTGCAGCCCCACAAGAGTTTACTAACTTCCAGGTACCAATTTGTTGCTAGGTGAACAGGCACATTAGGTGAAATGAAATGTGGCCAAGCATTTGTTCCACCTGGGATTCAAATTGATCTCGTATCCATCTGGGATTTCAAATTGCCAGTCGAGAATGAGGCCAACTGTACTACAAAGATCCTATAATATACTTTCATTATCCAAAATTTATCAGTTATCTATAATTGGTCACCAGAAACTGTGTTCATTCTAACATCACAATTGTAATTCTGGGACTTGGAACTGTTTTTAAAGAAGTTATGGGTACAGTGGTGGTGAATATTTTAAAAGTAACTGTACTGTATGGTTAACATTTGTTCTTACTAATGGTTATAAACTTTTCAAGGGATAAGAATATCCAGCTGATTGCGTTTTTAAGTCTCAATCGGGGATCCTTTTATATAAAGCCTCTGTTCACTTGGCGGTAAACAGATACCTGGGAGTTGGGTAACTGTTGTGGGGTTGCATCCTGGGGAGGGTCAGTAATTCAATCTTAGGGGCGCCTTGATACAAGCCTAAAGTACAGGTACATATATATATATATATATATATATATATATATATATATATATATACACACACACACACACACACACACAGGCTTCCTGCCCCCAATAATGGAAGTTATTATATACTGTATATATACATGTTGCCCTTGTGTTTTACTGTTGACTTTTAGCATTTTAATAACTAAGGATGTGTAAACAAAATGTTGCTAAATACATCTAGAATTTAAAATGAGGAAGCATATGTAATGGTAACTTGTATATAGTGTATGTGCATCCTCCATATTATATAAAGATTTTTTTTGGGGGGGGGGGATGGAGAAAGGGCATAGGGTGGATTTAGGGCAGATACCAGAATCGATTATGTTATTAAGCATATATTTTTCCCAGAACACAATCGACCAGTTGTTTTACAGTCTTGTTCCCAACTACTGTTGGGGTACACAGCACAACAGTGATGGCATGGTAGCTCAGTTGTTTGACACTATCCAGCCCTTCTATATTGTGTATTGAGTAATATAATATACTGAACTGTAATACTTTTGTATGTACTTCAGAATGGTGATGGTTATGTCGACAATGAGAAGAAATACGACAAAATAATCGATGCAATTAAAGATGCCTTGGGCGACTAGATAGCATCGGACTTGGTGTTCGTCCATCAATGGTACAGTCCAGATATTTTAGTGTGTGTTTTGTATTAGGGAAGATCATGACCCACAAAGACTAATATTGGGATAATCTTCCTCCCATTTATGCCTCTTTCTTTGTTCATGCAAACTGCTGAACTACTTGGTGGAACTATATGTAGATACATCTCCATGTCATCCTTATTGTGACTACTGTTTTGACCAGTTTTTATTCCATTTATCATTGTTACTCAATTTCTCACTAATGATTTGGGTAGAAATCATAGAAATTCAGTGCAGAAGAATGGTGAATGCTTCTCGTCAGTCTATAATCCCATTCATTTAGCATGACCATATTATATCTGCAGGACTTTGGAAAATGTACAATGTGCATTTGCATTTATCTGTGATGCTCTCATTTCTTGCTTTTATCTATCCTCTTAACACCATGTGTGTGTTTCAAATTAACTTTGTTACAACATGCCGTTTTTATTTTATTGTGCTCATGCCACACTTGTATCTCAAACATGTACAAGTGTAGGTGGGGCTTTCTTAATGGCATTGTAGGCCCTGGGTAAAGTAATACCTATACAGGCATTGCTTTGGCCAGGGGCATTAGCAGATGGGCAGGTGCCCCATCATCTGGGGCCCTGCCTGTCTGCTAAACTACAAGATTTCCATTCGATAGTTATGTATACATTATTTATATTATAAATATAATTGAAAAATGGATTTTGAATACCTGGCCTTTCCAGCAAGGGGGCGAGTAATTATGATTACCAAGAGATTTCTTATGAACAATATGGCAGCATGGAGCCCTAGAATAGTGGAGCCCCTGGGGAGCTGCCCAGAATGCCCATGTATTAAGACGGCACTGATTGAAGGGACTAAGATTCTTTCATGCAGTCCCTTGGTGCTTTTCTCACAAAGACTTTCATGTCTGCCATTTGCATTCCCTGACTCACTATACTGAACTCTAAACTTGCTTACCTTCCCTTGTCTTTTGACAGTCACACACCATTAATATTTTATCAGGTGCATGTCCGTTTCCATATTCATTTACATTGTGTACAAGAAACATCACAGTATTTCTAACCCTGCAATAACTTATGTTTTGGCTGTTAACATGTGTTACAGGACATCTTAAAACTGGTTTGTTAAGAGTTCTGCTTAAGACTGAAAATTCCACAAGTTAAATATCAAAGTACAGTACTGTATGTACTTTTGTTAATGATGCATATCTTTGCATTTTTCTATAACCAGTATGTATATGCATTAAGCCAAATGATGAACTGCAGGTGTGATGGTGATTATCCTGGTGGCATGACTACAGAGGATGAAGCAGTGGGTTGAAAGCCTCTTCAGGAATGACTCACAGTGGAAGAAAGAGGAGACCTGCCAAATAAATGCTGGGATTGTCACAAATGCATCAGAGATGGAAGACACCTTTTCATCCCTTATGGTTGTCTGAATATTCAGCAGCAAAAATATATATATATTGCATTCTGATTCTACTTTAATTTGGAATTTCAAGGTTGAGATATTTTTAGGTCTTTAATAAAATGGTATCTTGTACACATTACTGTACTGCATTTGGATGTTATTTTTAATATAGAAAATTAAACATTTAAATATTAAATTATAATATTTAAAATCTTATAAGAATGGCAATATAATACTGGGTAAAATATAATGTACTTCTGACTTGGCATTTTTATATACTGTATCCTTCAATCTACTAATATTTGGTTAAATCTAAAATGTTTTGTTGACATTGGTTATAAAATTTTGTATTTTTCAGCATATTTAGAATTTAAATATTGCACTAAGAGCATTCATTTTCTAATGGGAGTAGGGAGTCATCACCTCGGTGGAAAAAGGAGAATGTAGCGAGATTAGTTATTCTGTTATAAATATACTGTAGAGGCATTTAATAAAAAAAAAAGTGTGACAGGTTGGAGGCGAGACACAAGGGGTTAGCCTTGCTCAACTTTCACACATGAAGCATGGGGGTGCGAGTGTATAATAGGCCAGTCAGAATTGGTCCCAGTGTCACACTTAAGAAATATCAACATCTAAATTCCACCCTTCACTGCGATATTCATGAAATCTGAAATATTGGGCGTGTTATCTGTGTAGATTTATTTAGCAGTTTCAGTGCTTGTTTTATTACAGTTTTGGAGAGGGGGAGTAGTTTCAAGAGAGGTGAAAGGGAGCAGGAGACAGCCTGAGTTCATCTGGGTACCCTCCTCTAATTTGTTACATCATTCATTTTATATGATCACAGATAAACAAGCACCACCACATTCAAGCTGTCATCCACAGCAGTAACCCACCACATCATAGTACATGGTGTACAGTACATGTGAATTCTTGTACATTACATTTACTTAGCTTTATCTGAGCCTTGCCCTTAAAATATACCACATTATGTTCACTCGATCCCATTTCCTCACAAAATTACTGTAACTGCCCATCTCTTTCTGCTCTTCGTCTCAAATTCGGAATACACTTTTTTTAACACGTCTACCATCAACTATTAAAATGGGCCTAGATTATTTGTGTTTGCTTGCCTCTATCTTGCAGTTTACCAACTCTGCAGATACACTCTGCATCTCTTGATATTTTCATTCTATAACTTATCTATTCTGCATCACACATTGGTCACCCATTTCTATTGCTGTAAACCTAGATTTTTTTCAAGATTTATATCAAAGATGTACAGAAATACCAGAATTTTAGCAAAAAAATTATTTTACAATTAATTGTAAAGAATTTTATAGGCTTATACGAGAGAAGTAAAACTAATGTCATAAGGAGATTGTTATTAGTAATTTTCTCAAATTAGAGAAGACTGCACCCTCTTGTTTGTTACTATAAAGTAATTATCAAAAGAAGGCACCAAACCGGGAAGGCTATGTAGCACCATCAAATGTGTGGAATAATCAGAGGGCGGTAACTATCACCAAGGATGCCAATACGAGAACAGAAACGCATAAGGCGAATGATATCAAAAGTCCGATTCACCAAGAATTCTATAGAGGGACAAGTGACCGCAAGAGACGGTCAGAAAACAAGACACATTTGTCCTGGAAGTCGGGACATTCAACAAGGATATGTACGACTAAGAGGGACAATGCAATTTTGACAATAAGGAGCAGGGCAGTGCTCCATTATGTGACCGTGAGTTAAGCGCGTATGGCCAATACGCAACCTTGCTAGAGCCAGTTACAGTGGTAGGAGGAATGCTACAGGGGAACACTGCTTAAGAGTACGCAGTTTGTTACCAACAACTCTGCCAATGGGCAAGGATGGAGGAATGAATAACCGGATAAAAGTCAGAATACCTTTACAGGAAATGGGACAAGAGGGGATAGCTTCCTTAGCAGCAGCATCTCCACTCATTTAAAGAAACGCCAATATGGCTGGGAACCCAGCAAAACTACGGATATAAATTTACTGGAGATAAACAGCCAATGTTGAATCTCGACGACTGCCAGATGGACTGGATTAAAGGACTCTAGAGCCATGAGGGCACGAGAGTCAACTACAACCACAAAAGAGGATTGACAACGAGAAAGCAGGAAACGAAGAGCATAGAGAATAGCAAAAAGTTCCGCTGTGAAAATGCCAGTCTCTGGAGGTAGGCAACACATATAGGTGTGGTCAGGAAAAACAACAGAGTAGCCAACACCATCCGCAAACTTAGGCCCTTCGTTGAAGATGGAAACGGAGTGGGAGTGCAAAGAAAAGTGCTCAAGGAAAAGGCGTTTCAGAACCGTAGGAGGGGTAAAAACTTTTAGTGATGCGGGTCAAGGATGTACAAAATTTTGAAAGGGGGACTCTCCATGAACAATACGAGGAGAAATATTAGAAATACGAACAGAGAGAGAATCCTGAAAGCGAGATAACCGGACAGAAAGAGGGAGGTGGTGAAGAGGAACAGGAACTACAGGAGGGGTAAAAGTCAAACCACGACAGGCGAGAGGAAGGATGTTGCAAGGACCGTGCAAAATAGCGAAGACAGTAGCTATCACAGCGGTCCTGGAGAGATAGGAAGCCAGTGTCAACATACAAGCTGAGGGCGGGAGTCGAACAAATGGCACCAGAGCCGAGGCGCAACCCAGTATGGTGCAAAGTATCAAGACGGCAAAGAGTAAAAACAGAAGCAGACGAGTAAGCAGGGCAACCATAATCGAGTTTAGACAGGACGAGGGAGGAATGTAAAGCGAGCGAGTGCGCGCTTATCCGCTCCCCAAGAAGGATGGGACAAAACCTTAAGGAGGGTAAGGGCCTTAGAGCATTCAACTCGGAGATAAGAGATAGCGACGAAGACAAACGGGTGTTAAAGATTAACCCCATATGCTTAGCAGAATCCTTATACTCAAGGGGATGACCATAGAGCGACGAAGAGGGACGAAGAACAACATGCTTCCGAGTAAAAGTCATAGCACAAGTCTTAGATGTAGAGAACCTGAAGCCATGACCGGTGGCCCAAGACGACACGGCATCAATAACAAGTTGAAGCGGCCGTTGAAGGAGAGGAGAATCATCACCCCCGACAGCAAAGGGTAAGATCATTGACATAGGGAGCAGAGAACACGCCAGAAGGGAGGGAGGAAAGAAGACCATTGAGGGCAACTAGAAAAAGAGTAGTGCTCAGAACACTACCTTGGGGTACTTGTTACTATAAAACCACTTATGGTTATAAAGCTTCCAATC
Organism: Procambarus clarkii; assembly: GCF_040958095.1. Classification (NCBI taxonomy): domain Eukaryota; kingdom Metazoa; phylum Arthropoda; class Malacostraca; order Decapoda; family Cambaridae; genus Procambarus; species Procambarus clarkii. The sequence continues at coordinate 29,126,755 of NC_091189.1, read as the reverse complement.
ACACATACTGTGCGTATAATAACTTACACAGGATAAATAAAAATTAAATATAAAATCATTTTGATTTATTATAGTTTTTACATTCTTCGGAACTTCAGTCACTACACCACTGTGAATAGATATTTTATACATAAAGTACCTAAAGTATAATAAAGGTATAGAGTACCCTTTTCATTTTGTCACTTGTATTAAAGTGGCATGATAAGAGCTATACAGTATATTTAAGATAACTTAAAGAGTATAAATGACCGGAAGCATTCTATGGAGGCAAGGATCCAGTTTAATTTACTTTACAGTCTGAACTACTGGAGTTCAATGTTTATGCTCTTATCAACTTTGATAAAGAAGCTAAAAATGTGTAAGGAATAAAATTAAATTTTTAATTTTAGTATGAACATCTATAACTTCATTACTGTATTGTGCTTATGTTATACTTAAAACATTCTATAAAGAAAATATCTCGTATCCAGATTATAAAGAATTAAAACGTTTGGAGTAGATTCTTTAGTAATACAAAGTTAGTTGTTAAACCAGTCCAGCTATTTACAACTGAATGTGCTCTCAATTCTAGCCAATATGTGGTACCCAATCTTGTGCTTATGTATATATATATATTTATTATATATATATAAATATATATATATATATATATATATATATATATATATATATATATATATATATATATATATATATATATATATATATATATATATATATATAATAAATAAATATATATATATATATATATAATAAATAAATATATATATATATATATAATAAATAAATATATATATATATATATATATATATATATATATATATATATATATATATATATATATATATATATATATATATATATATATATATATATACATATATATATAATAACATGTTTCATTGAATATGACCGCATATTCTGTATTTATTATTTTCTGGTTTAGGGCTTCTATCCCTCTAACTATTTTCTTAGCATCAGGGCTTAATTGAAATAGGAGTTCTCCAAAACTCATTTTCGTACTTTTAAGGTGAAGAAAAGAAGTGATTTACTATAGAGTGTATTACACTTATTTGTATAATTTGCACGACGTCGTTATTACGTTGTTATTATTTCGTATTTATTATTACGTAGTTATTATGACGTCGTTATTATTTGCACGACGTCGACGTAATAATTTGTTACGTCG
>NC_091189.1:29115565-29120565 GCF_040958095.1 Procambarus clarkii | reverse complement strand
GAGATGAAGTGGAAAATATGCTAAAGGAGCTCAGGAAGAACAAAGCAGCTGGCCCAGATGGCGTTTCACCATGGGTTCTGAGAGAATGTGCATCTGAACTCAGCATTCCACTTCACCTGATCTTTCAAGCATCCCTGTGTACAGGAATCGTAGCAGACGTGTGGAAACAGGCTAACATAGTTCCAATCTACAAAAGTGGCAGCAGGGAAGACCCCCTCAATTATAGACCTGTATCATTGACAAGTGTAATAGTGAAAGTATTGGAAAAGCTAATCAAAACTAAATGGGTAGAACACCTGGAGAGAAATGATATAATATCAGACAGACAGTATGGTTTTCGATCTGGAAGATCCTGTGTATCGAATTTACTCAGTTTCTATGATCGAGCCACAGAGATATTACAGGAAAGAGATGGTTGGGTTGACTGCATCTATCTGGACCTAAAAAAGGCTTTCGACAGAGTTCCACATAAGAGGTTGTTCTGGAAACTGGAAAATATTGGAGGGGTGACAGGTAAGCTTCTATCATGGATGAAAAATTTTCTGACTGATAGAAAAATGAGGGCAGTAATCAGAGGCAATGTATCGGAATGGAGAAATGTCACAAGTGGAGTACCACAGGGTTCAGTTCTTGCACCAGTGATGTTTATTGTGTACATAAATGATCTACCAGTTGGTATACAGAATTATATGAACATGTTTGCTGATGATGCTAAGATAATAGGAAGGATAAGAAATTTAGATGATTGTCATGCCCTTCAAGAAGACCTGGACAAAATAAGTATATGGAGCACCACTTGGCAAATGGAATTTAATGTTAATAAATGTCATGTTATGGAATGTGGAATAGGAGAACATAGACCCCATACAACCTATATATTATGTGAGAAATCTTTAAAGAATTCTGATAAAGAAAGAGATCTAGGAGTGGTTCTAGATAGAAAACTATCACCTGAGGACCACATAAAGAATATTGTGCAAGGAGCCTATGCAATGCTTTCTAACTTCAGAATTGCATTTAAATACATGGATGGCGATATACTAAAGAAATTGTTCATGACTTTTGTTAGGCCAAAGCTAGAATATGCAGCTGTTGTGTGGTGCCCATATCTTAAGAAGCACATCAACAAACTGGAAAAGGTGCAAAGACATGCTACTAAGTGGCTCCCAGAACTGAAGGGCAAGAGCTACGAGGAGAGGTTAGAAGCATTAAATATGCCAAAACTAGAAGACAGAAGAAAAAGAGGTGATATGATCACTACGTACAAAATAGTAACAGGAATTGATAAAATCGACAGGGAAGACTTCCTGAGACCTGGAACTTCAAGAACAAGAGGTCATAGATTTAAACTAGCTAAACACAGATGCCGAAGAAATATAAGAAAATTCACCTTCGCAAATAGAGTGGTAGACGGTTGGAACAAGTTAAGTGAGAAGGTGGTGGAGGCCAAGACCGTCAGTAGTTTCAAAGCGTTATATGACAAAGAGTGCTGGGAAGACGGGACACCACGAGCGTAGCTCTCATCCTGTAACTACACTTAGGTAATTACACTTAGGTAATTACCTGTTGATTGACAGTTGAGAGGCGGGACCAAAGAGCCAGAGCTCAACCTCCGCAAGCACAATTAGGCGAGTACACATATACATACACACAGTATAGTGGACAAATGTAAATCAGATCCAGGCATTTTCTTTAAATTCATTAAGGGATAATATTCAGGGGTTGAAAATGAGGGACAGATACACGGAAAATGACAAGGAAATGTGTGAAACATTAAACAAAAAGTTCCAAAGTGTGTTTGTACAAAATTCTTCTTCAGAAAAAACTTCAGGGAACCAGACACAATAAGAATTCCAGAGAACAACATAGTGCACACAGGTGTCTATAGACGAAGTGAAACAAATGCTCTTGGACCTAAGTAAGAACAAAGCAGTTGGCCCAAATGGAGTTTCACCATGGGTTCTGACAGAATGCACCTGAGCTCAGCATTCCACTTCAGCTGATTTTTCAGACATCCCTGTGTACAGGAGTCGTAGCAGATATGTGTGGAAAAAAGCTAACATAGTTCCAATCCACAAAAGTGGCAGTAGGGAAGACTTCCCCTCAATTATAAACCTATATCATTGACAAGTGTAATAGTCAAAATATTGGAAAAATAATTAAAACTAAATGGTAGAACACCTGGAAAGAAACGATATAATATCAGACAGACAGTATGGTTTTTCGACCTGGAAGATCCTGTGTATCGAATTTACTTAGTTTCTATGATCAAGTCAGAGATTTTACAGAAAAGAGATGGTTGGGTTGACTGTACCTATTGGAACCTAAAAATGCTTTTCAACAGAGTTCCACATAAAAGGTTGTTCTAAAAACTGGAACATATTGGAGGGGTGACAGGTAAGCTTCTAACATGGATGAAAAATTTTCTAAATGATAGAAAAATGAGAGCAGTTCTAGTGGCTCCTAGAACTGAAGGGCAAGAGCTACGAGGAGAGGTTAGAGGCATTAAATATGCCAAAATTAGAAGACAGAAGAAAATGAGGAGATATGATCACTACTTACAAAATAGTAACAGGAATTGACAAAATTTATAGTATGGATTTCCTGAGACCTGGAACGTGAAGAACAAGAGGTCATATATTTAAACTAACTAAAGAATGATGCCGAAGAAATATAAGAAAATTTACTTTCGCAAACAGAGTTTGCTGTTGGAACAAGTTAAATGAGAAGGTGGTGGAGGCCAAAACCGTCAGTAGTTTCAAAGCATTATATGACAAAGAGTGCTGGGAAGATGGGACACCACGAGCGTAGCTCTCATCCTGTAACTACACTTAGGAAATTATACTTGGGTAATTACCAGTAGATTGACAGTTGAGAGGCGTGACCAAAGGGCCGAAGCTCAAACCCCGCAAGCACAAGTAGGTGAGTACAAGGTTTCCCTTCTTAAATACAACATCTGAGATGATATGAGGGATGTGGATGATGCTAAGATACTGGGGAAGATAGGCAGTGCAGACAATTGTAATGCCATTAAAAATGACCTAGATAAAATAAATGCTTGGAGCATAAAGCGGCAAATGGAATTCAATGTGGATAAATGCCGTGTTATGGAATGTGGATTCGGAGAAATAGACCACACACATCTTACAAATTATGTGGAATGGAATTACAGAACTCAAATAAAGAATGAAACCTAAGGGTGGTTTTGGATAGTAAGCTGTCGCCAGAGGAACACATAAAGAGTACTGAGAGAAGTATATGCGTTGCTTTCCAACTACAGACTTGCTTTTAATTATATGGATGGTGAAATACTAAAGAAACTGTTCATGAGACCAAAACTGGAATATGCAGCAGTTGTATGGTGCCCAAATCTCAAGAAGCACATAAAGAAACTGGAAAAGGTGCAGCGGCATGCTACAAAATGGGTTCTGGAACAGAAAAAGAAGAGTTACGAGGAAAGACTACAGACATTAAACATGCCTAAACTAGAAGATAAAAGAAAAAGAGGTGTTATGATCACCAAATACAAAATTCTAACAGGAATAGATCAAATTGACAAGGAGGAACTCTTGAAACCAGCAATATCACAAACAAGAGGAAACTGTTTCAAGCTAAGGATACAGAGGTGCCAAAAAAACATTAGAACACTTTCTTTTGCAAACAGTGGTAGTTGGTTGGAACAAGCTAAGCGAGAAGGCGGTGGAGGCCAAAACCATCAGTAGTTTCAAAGTGTTATACGACAGAGTACTGAGAAGACGGGACACCACAAGCTTAGCTCTTATCCTGTAACTACACTTAGGTAATTACACACACATACACACGCAGTGTGTGTGTGTGTGTGCCACACTATTTTGCTCTGAGGAACATCAGATGGGCCGACAATACAATCAGCAGTCTCAAATTTTCAAATGTGATTTTTCCACATACAATGTACTTGGATAAATGCTCCTCTATAACTGACCTAAAAACCCACCACAGCTATTGGAAGGGGTGTACTCTCATCTTTTGAAGGCAAGAACAAGGCCTTCATTATTGTTATTAACCCTTGTTATTAGGGTACTGCTGAGCTATCGGTTAGCCAGCACCTTTGAGCCCGAGTCTCCTACTTCACATGCACAAATACATGCACACAACACATCTAACATTCGTAACTCACTACTACACCCACAAACAGGAACAGTGAAGTACACTTACGTGATACACACATACTGTACATGCCAACATACATGCATGCATACATGCATACATAGGGTTCCGCATAGATATATGAGGATTCCGGTAGTACAGTTGGGTTCATTCTCGATGCACAATCGAGAATTCCGGGTTTGAATCATGGGCGGGGCAGAAATGGTTGGGCATATTTCCTTTCACCTAATGCCTCTGTTCACCTAGGAGTAAGTAGGTACTCAGGAGTTAGCTAGCTTGTTGTGGAGTTGCATCCTGGATGAGGTCTGTAATTCGGCTTTGGGGGGGGGGGGCTCCACGATCAAAGCCAAACATGTATGAATAAACTCTGGCTTCCTGTCCCCCAACACAGTAAATTAAATACATCGGGGGCCTCGCAGCTGAGTGGACAGTGCTCAGGAATCGTGGTATTAACGGCCCGGGTTCAACTTTCAGCGGAGGCAGAAACAAATGGGCAGAGTTTCTTTCACCCTAGTGCCCCCTGTTCACCTAGCAGTAAATAGGTACCTGGTAGTTAGACAGCTGCTATGGACTGCATTCTGGGGATGTGTGTGTGTTAGAGAGAAATATATGTAGTAGATATAATAGAGGAAAAATAGATTGGTTAGAAAGGCAGGGGTCCAAGAGCCAATAGCTTGATTCTGCAGACACAAATAGTAAATACATACATACATCATCCATCCATACACACACACACACACAAACATTATTATATATTATATATACATTATATATATATATATATATATATATATATATATATATATATATATATATATATATATATATATATATATATATATATATATATATAA
>NC_091189.1:29083065-29110565 GCF_040958095.1 Procambarus clarkii | reverse complement strand
CCGACCGGAGGGAGGGAGGGATGCTGGGGAGCCTCCGGGACTCACCCAGAAAATGTCGTTTTCAATGCTGATTTTCTGGGGCGAGCCGCGTTGGCTCCCCAGAGCTACCTCACTACAGATAAGGAAAATAGGGAAGGATCTGGGAGGTGGACGTCATGCGCCCTAACCTAAAAAAACAAGGCCACAGACGAAACAAAGACCCTGCAGATCCGAACCCCAGAACAGGAATGAGGGAAAGAAGGGAACCCGGTCAAACCAAAACGCGCCCACGACCCCAGAGGCCAAGACGCGCAGAGAACAGCAAAAAACCGCAATCGAACAAGAAAGGAGACACCCCCGGCCTGACCAACCAAACAGCAACCCAAAGAACCAAAACGAGGAGAAGAAAATAGACCACCAGGGCCAACGACCAGGATGGCACCGGAAACTCAAGAGCAGGCTGAAGGTGAAACAATGCCCAAGACAGCAAGCGGAACGGAGCAAAAGGAACAGCATCACCAAACGCAAGCTGGAGTGGCTCCGCCAGCGCCACCCAAGACGAGGCGACAGTACACAGTCCCAGACGACGGTCCCGGAACAACCCCAAAGGGAAAGACAAGCCAACCATATAAAAGACCAAAGGATCGTTGGTAGTGATAGGAAAACCGGAAGGACCGCCAGGAAAACTACACACCGCCACCAAGATGAAGCACGCAGGCGGGAGACCAACAATGAAGCCATCAGTGCCCACACAAGCGACGAGAAACAAAAGACAAAAACTCGAGACACGAAGACTCGAGGAGAAGAACGATCCACAAAAAGAGGCGGAGCCGCAGGAAGAGCCACAGTACCAAAACCGAGGAAAGCAGCAGGTATCGCCAAGGCAGGCAAAATCCAAAAGGAACAGCCGCCAGGAACCAACCCGGGCGAGCATATACACACCCCATCCGGGAGGAACCCCCCCCCCCCCCTGGGAACCCTGAAGGACCAACAAGGAGCCAGGGCCCCATACTGTAGTAAGCATACGTGTGAATACTGTAGTAAGTCACCATCAGTGACGTCATTAGCCGAAACTAGCTTCGGCCGCGGAATGATTTGGGCGACCTTAGGTCTAGGGTCACCAAAGCCTTCCATATTTAATAATTGTCAAAGGTCAAATAGCCATTTTGTAATCAGAAATAGCTCTTCCCTAAGATACCTGTGTAATTACCTTCAGTTAAAAGAGTTCAACCATCTGGGTCGTTCAGTACAACAGAGATTAGTTGATTCAACTTAAACCCTGCTAGTAACTTAGTAAGCCAGGCGGAAGGATACCCATCTGGGCTTCTGTGTTGAGCAGAGCGAGGTAGGGTCAGTGTGGACTGGTCATCAGCTGGGAAAGGTACCCCATCTCCACCTCTCCCCAAGATCAGCATTGCATCAGCTGGTCGGCATAAGAGGTATAGTTGCTACGGTTTGGTATAGAAGTTAGTTCATCTCATGCCTTAAGTCAGGGAGTGTTCAGACAGGGAGTGCTTTGATTTAGATTTTGTTTAGATTTTTTAATCAATTATTTAGTTAGTAAATTGCATTTTATTAATTTCCATTTAATGTTCTATTATTCATTGTCCTGGACACGTGGTTTCCACGAGGCCGAGTTTTCGTTGGGCCGCAGAGCCTAACACAGATTAACACTTTGGTGCACCCCGCTCGCCACCCCTCAACTGTGCAATATGGGACCCAGGGTGTCACGGGAGTGCGCGTAAATTCTGAAAAGTGTATACTCTCTTCAACTTTGTCACCTTAATTCTCATCCTACGAGATTAAATTTGGTATCATTGTGTTCGCAATAGAATTCTCTACAGCACTAAATGCATATAAACTCCAAAAGCCCGGCTAATTACCCGCAGCAAACAGAGAAAGTGCGAACGAGTTACCCAGGAGCGCGCAAACGCGATAAAATGTTTTCACTATTTTCACTCTGGTCACCTCAATTTTTATCCTAAGTCTTTCATTTTGGTCTCAATGGGTTCGCAATAGAATTCTCTAGAGGAACATTAGCATATAAAATAAAAAACCTGGTCACGCTCCAACCGCCGACGAGTTGAAGACGGGCCACACGTTAGCCGCGAGTGAGTGCTCAGCCGCCTTCCAGCTACACTCCCAATTCCCGCCCTTTTCAAGCCTTTCTTTCGCAATTTTCTTCCTGGAAGGGCCTTGTTCATGATCACTATCCATCGTGGAGTAAGCGTAGATAGTTTCTAAAGCCGCAGTAAGAAATATAGCCACGGAAAATAGCCGAAATGTTCACACGTTTGAGATGCGAGGGGAGGTGACATTGGTCACAACAGTGGAGCGAAAACAATGGGCCCACGGCATGTGCCAAGCTGCCTGAGGGCCACGAGGCTCAACAAAGAAAATGGGAAGACATCGGCGCGCATTTTAAAACCAGTCCCAAAAAAATCGGATAAAAACCTGATTTTTGGCGATTATTTAAAGTGGATGACGCAATGCTGCGTCATCCCCGGAATTACCGCCAGTAAACGGATGACGCAATGCTGCGTCATGCCCGGGCGAAAGTGTTAAGAATTCAGTTATCTCTTTCTTTGTTAATATTTCCCACACTTAACATAGATTCATCCCTCCTATTCCAAATAACTGGGGATCAAGTCCCAAGGTTTACTGAGAGCATAATCGATCCAGACCTCCGTTATTGCGCCTCAGTGTTAATGGTTTGGTGGTGGCGGTGTAAGGAGATCCTAGAGTTTGCTAGGGGTCTGGTTCCATGTCATAAAGGCTGTAGAATCTTAGCCGGTCAAAACGGCTTAAGACCACGTGGCGTGGGATTCGGCTAGAGTAGTAGCTCTGGAGTCCCTTGGTTTGAAGAAAGATAAATCAGAATACAGTACGGATATAGAGTAAGGGGCTAAAAGAAAGGATAGAAAGAGAGTCGATACCCCCTTCCCCCGTGTTACACAGGGACCCCAATACAAAGGGAACAGTATCGCAACGTAAGTGCAAAAAGGGTGAGGAAAAGGGGGTGAAACACACACCCAGGAATGGCGGGACCGAAAAGAAACAACGACCCAACTGGCAGCATGGTGGAGGCACAACCGGTGAGTGTCACTCTGAGACAAGGGGACAGATCAGCCGTCAAACTCACAAGATGCGAGGGGGGGGACTCAGGGATCCCCTTGAGGGGGAGTCCCTGATAGGACCACGGAGCCCCCATGGGGTTTTCCAGGGCCCTTAGCCATGGTTACACGCCAAGGGAAAGCCCAGGCAGGGTACTGCGAACCGGCGTCCAAGTCTACCACACAAACTTCTAAAAGCTGAACCCCAGGATGTGTCCACTCATGGGGGCGAAGCTGGGAGTACCACCAAACAGAAAATATATATATATAAAAACTCCTAGAACAGCAAAGGGGGACCACAAAGGCAGAGTTTCTCCCTACCAGGCAAAAACAAAAGAAACCCCCGCAAGAGGACAACGTACCCAGGCGGAACAGAGCCAGCCGCTGTTATCGGTGAAAACTAGCTCTGGAGTACCCCACATCCCTACCAGTGATGAAAACTACCTCCTACCCAGAGACAAACAAGGGCTACAAAACCCCAGCCGACTCCAAGGGCGGCCCAGTACCGAGCAGTAAAGGACACAGCAGAGGTAGAACCAAAGGTGACTTATGGAAGGTGGTCCCAAGCCCCAAGGGAAGTACTTACAGGGCATCTAGGGAAGAGAGCCCTAGGCACATGCAGCCCGAGTACCGTAGAATCTCACTCCTGGCTCACACCCCACCGGTAGAGGCAGCCCACACCACAAGGCACAGAACTGAAACAAAAACCGGAGCCAGAGGCACTCAACCGGCCAACCGGCTAATCACATCAGCCAAGATCGGTTGAATCACTGGTTGGATCGCCGGCGCGGATGGTCTGGGGCTTCCCCTTTCCCCTCCTGGGGAGGGGGGGGGGGTTATGCAGACGGCGGTGCAGTGACATGATGACATCATGCTGGTTTGATAATTTTGTTTGGGAAGTTCTGTCCACTCATTCGGCTTTCGGTAGCAATATTTTCACCAGAATAGGGGTTTGTTTTGGGGCGCCTACATTTCTGGGTGCCTGTTTCAGTCGATGGCAGACATAGAATGCTCCTAAACCACAGGGGGAGTTTCTATAGGCCATTGCTCCTCGTGCCTCTCTGAGGGGGCCAGGTTCTAGCTCGTGGTCCCCGGTAGGCAAGAACTCCAAGCGCTTTGACTGATGCCAGAGTTATGCATATCCATTCAGCCTGGATAGCTCTGGGTAGCCAATGGGGCTCCCCCCAGAAAAACTACTTTTATTTAATCTAAAAGTTTTTGTCACATATGAAGATGGCACAGTTGTAAAGGTATGAAGTATACCATGGAGCTCCTGAAGCACCAGGTTCACTAGAGCCTGAGGGAGACGGTTCAGTGTTTGAATCTGAAGCAGCTGCTTCAATGCCAGGTCTCTTGGTAGCCGTGTACCAAGAGTCTTTAAGCAAGGCCTCTTTCCTGCCCATTTTCTTAATTCTCCGAAGAATGGCAAATATGAGAAGTACATGAACACTATTGCAGTTACATCAAATTTGGTTCTGTCCATAAAACTCACAAACTTTTAAAAGTAGCTCTAAAACAATCACTATCCACTTGATGTGAAGGTGCAGATATAATCACAATTTGTGCATACTTTACTGCAAAGCCTATGGATATCACATCTGGGAATATGGTATAAATGCCTGAACAGTACTTAGTTTACAGGGTATAGTGTAAAACAGCATTAGCTCTTACCTTAGAAATGTTAAGTACTAATGAACTTAAACACCAAAAACATAAATGTATATTTTTATAAATGCAGCACATGGGGAAATATAAATAAAAAAAATAAATCTTATAAATGGTCAAATGCGCATGATTCTCTAGAAGCAGATAGATAATATTTCCTACATATCTATTAACAAAATTTGGAGAGTGAATAGAGTACTTTAATAGGCAATCATTTGTGCACGAACAGCATACCAAACTGACATGTACAATATTTACATTGTGTCGTCTTATTTATGACGACAATAAGTACTTAGCACGACAGACACATTCCTAATATCAATGATGACAAGTCAGGAAGAGCAATTATTAAAGGAATTGTGACTTACATATCCACAAAAATAATCACACTTGTCCTCTCTGTTCTTCAAATATTGACACAAATTAACATTCGTGTTCTTACATTTTAAGTACAAAATATCATCTTTGTGTGCTGATTCAACCAATCTACCGAATAATATGAAGTTATTATTATTATTATTATTATTATTATTATTATTATTATTATTATAATGATAATAATAATAATAAAAATAATAGTAATAATACAGTAATGATAATATTAAATGTAAAGTACTGTATTTGGGAGATTAAGTTCTTATGACCGTTTACATGACTGTTTACAATAAGCAGCAGCAACTTACCAGATGCACATAAAAACTAATGTATAATAGTTATATGGTAGTGGGCTTGAGGGGCACTGGAGAATACTCCATTTAAGTCTTAGGTAACATAGTTACATGTCACAACACAAGCTTTAGCAAGTCTACAAAATTGTAAGAACTGTATTTAATTGAATACTGTACTGATACAATTGTGTAAAGGCCATCTAGTAATTAACAAAGCTTCTGAATTATTTATTAAACCTTCCATATAATCTTAATTGTGCTAAAAAACTGAACTACTGTATTTAAATGATGGTATGAATCAATGTAGCATTTGTGGTTAAGTGACGCGTGGAGGAGTGTGCATTATGAGCATTGTGAAGCTGCGGCAAGTGTACCCTTGACTTACTGTAGCTCACATCCATAATGTAGTGTCCTGTCTTCTTCTCCAGAGAATTATCATAATGGGAATATTTTTGTGTTAAAGTGTTTACTGCACTTATGAGGCCTTGGATCACTGTATAAGACAATTATCATAAATATAACTGAATAATGTCTGCAAATGTCAAAAGTATACTAAGACTAAAAACTTTGGCTTGTAAATATTAAATTACCAATATCTGAGAAATACAATGGAAAAATACATCAATAATATAAAAATATTATATACTTTATTTGCCTTACTTGACTACTCTCATGATTCTTGTGCAGGACCACACTCACCTCCATCTTTCTCCTCCATTAAATTAACTCTATACTTTACTGATAAATAGCATTAGAATAGACCTACAGTATTTTAGTTTAATTAAAAACAATTTATCCATAAGGGAATGACTATATAATTCTGTTCATTCTGTCCCTTGTGGCCTTAATACTGTACTCAAATGCACCATTTTACAGACAAAACCACTCTGACCTTAAATGAAAAGCAAGAGCTCATCCTCTATAGAACTACTGTCAGAATTAAACAATAAGAATGGCTTCACTAAAGCATACACTGAAGCATGGAGAGAGGGACTGATTGAGTGGATGGATTCAGTGGTCTTTGTACAGAGGAGGAAAAATTTGAATGCCAAAATAATGAACAATGAATGGTATATAGTACTAGTTCACCCATAAATTATTATATTTGGGTTTTTCAAAATAACTGGCAATGAAAGAAAGGTACAGTATTCATTCTTACCTATTTATAAAATAATTCCTCTAAATGAACAACAGGTGTGAGAGAAGGTCTCCCTCGAGTATATGGCCATTAAAAACGTACAGCGAGATACAAAGGATATATTGTTACGGTGTTGTATGGTGTAATGGGATGGGTCAATACGATCCAAATTAAAACCCATATCAGTGTGGTACTTGTAGTAGTCCCTGCTCTCTAACACTTCAATGTGTAGTAGGCCAAATGTACAATTTGTAGTTTACGACACGTTTGTTCACCGTTATTATTCCATGTCGTTCACAGTTATAACTCTGATCGTGTAATGTTTATTTACCTAACCCAATAAAGCATTTTTATATTCTGTTTATGCCAACATGAGTGATGTGAGATGAAGAATTAAAAAGAGTTGCTCTAAAACATATATCAGAATAAGAATGCTCAGAAATTTTTGGGAGTGGAAGATACTGGAAAAATAAAGATGAAAAAATGCATGCAGAAAATGAGAATGGTGAGCAGGCAAAAGATTACTCAAGGAACAGCACTATAAAAGGTAATGAAGGGTGTGTGTGTGTGTGTGTCCATGGTGATGTAGGCCTGTGTGTGTGTGTCCATGGTGATGTAGGCCTGTGTGTGTGTATGTGTCCATGGTGATGTAGGCCTGTGTGTGTGTGTGTGTCCATGGTGATGTAGGCCTGTGTGTGTGTGTGTGTCCATGGTGATGTAGGCCTGTGTGTGTGTGTGTGTGTCCATGGTGATGTAGGCCTGTGTGTGTGTGTGTGTGTCCATGGTGATGTAGGCCTGTGTGTGTGTGTGTCCATGGTAATGTAGGCCTGGGTGTGTATGTGTGTGTGTCCATGGTGATGTAGGCCTGTGTGTGTGTGTGTGTGTGTGTGTGTCCACAGTGATGTAGGCCTGTGTGTGTGTGTGTCCACAGTGATGTAGGCCTGGGTGTGGGTGTCCACAGTGGTGTAGGCCTGGGTGTGGGTGTCCACAGTGATGTAGGCCTGTGTGTGTGTCCACAGTGATGTAGGCCTGGGTGTGGGTGTCCACAGTGGTGTAGGCCTGGGTGTGGGTGTCCACAGTGGTGTAGGCCTGGGTGTTGGTGTCCACAGTGGTGTAGGCCTGGGTGTGGGTGTCCACAGTGGTGTAGGCTTGGGTGTGGGTGTCCACAGTGATGTAGGCCTGGGTGTGGGTGTCCACAGTGGTGTAGGCCTGGGTGTGGGTGTCCACAGTGGTGTAGGCCTGGGTGTGGGTGTCCACAGTGGTGTAGGCCTGGGTGTTGGTGTCCACAGTGATGTAGGCCTGGGTGTTGGTGTCCACAGTGGTGCAGGCCTGGGTGTGGGTGTCCACAGTGGTGTAGGCCTGGGTGTTGGTGTCCACAGTGGTGTAGGCCTGGGTGTTGGTGTCCACAGTGATGTAGGCCTGGGTGTTGGTGTCCACAGTGGTGTAGGCCTAGGTGTTGGTGTCCACAGTGGTGTAGGCCTGGGTGTGGGTGTCCACAGTGGTGTAGGCCTGGGTGTGGGTGTCCACAGTGATGTAGGCCTGGGTGTGGGTGTCCACAGTGGTGTAGGCCTGGGTGTGGGTGTCCACAGTGGTGTAGGTCTGGGTGTGGGTGTCCACAGTGATGTAGGCCTGGGTGTGGGTGTCCACAGTGGTGTAGGCCTGGGTGTGGGTGTCCACAGTGGTGTAGGCCTGGGTGTTGGTGTCCACAGTGGTGTAGGCCTGGGTGTTGGTGTCCACAGTGATGTAGGCCTGGGTGTTGGTGTCCACAGTGGTGCAGGCCTGGGTGTGGGTGTCCACAGTGGTGTAGGCCTGGGTGTGGGTGTCCACAGTGGTGTAGGCCTGGGTGTGGGTGTCCACAGTGATGTAGGCCTGGGTGTGGGTGTCCACAGTGGTGTAGGCCTGGGTGTGGGTGTCCACAGTGGTGTAGGTCTGGGTGTGGGTGTCCACAGTGATGTAGGCCTGGGTGTGGGTGTCCACAGTGGTGTAGGCCTGGGTGTGGGTGTCCACAGTGGTGTAGGCCTGGGTGTTGGTGTCCACAGTGGTGTAGGCCTGGGTGTTGGTGTCCACAGTGGTGTAGGCCTGGGTGTTGGTGTCCACAGTGGTGTAGGCCTGGGTGTGGGTGTCTGTGGTGACTGATATATGCATGAGTGTGGTGTGTGTATAAAGTATTTAAAACCAAAGTGTGTACTGTTTAGATGTCAGCAATCCATTTAATTTAAATCTGTTTAAAATGAATTTTAATTCTTTCCAGTTCAATTTAAAATACCATTACCATAGAAGGAATTTTTTCATAGGTTTTTATTGATCTCTTCTATATATATCACATTGTACCTGGAATGAGAGTTGTATATACAGGAGTTGTATATAGAGGAGGTAAGTGAGAGGTCCTGATCTACTGTAGTGAGTCCAACTCCTGTAGCAGACTCTGTCCCTTTTCTCCCATTAAACCACAGATATACGTCACAGCCGGTCTGTTTCCCAGGCTGAACAGATGTAGGACATACTTCCTGAAACACACACACATACAAATGTGAAATTAATCATAGCATTTATTAAACATTACCTTGATATTGCATATGTTTTATATAGCCTTGTTTACTTAAACAGAAATTGTGTTAACAAGGTAGAATATTCCTGGCAAGTAGGTAATATGATTCCCAAAAAAGGAAGAAAAAACACAAACGCACAGTATGTATGTATTTAATATATACAATATATAATAATAATTTGGCCATTTGGGAGGGGGTTTGCCCTGTGGGAGGTTTTTTTTTTGGCCATGTGAGAAGGGGTTTTCGTTCACGGATTGAACGAAATACCTGATGTAACGTGGATTTTGGGGGTCAGGTTGTAAGGAGCAAAGCTGTCATTTCATTAATTGCTGCTTTGTCCTAATAATTGCTCCTTGAACACCACTCTTTACCGCATGTGTCACACTTCTATATTTGCTCTCGTAGTTTCCACCGATACTTGATGTAGTGAGTTACCAAGTGGGACAGCTTAGAAATCAGTTTTTGAGAATATTTGAAAAACAATTTTCCAAAGAGAACACTTGCTTTCTTTTATTCCCCTATTTTTTTCTTATCTTCCTTGTGTTTGGTAGTGCCTTTTTCCTAACCTGCGGGACAAGCAGAATGTGAGGATCTTATGTCAAGAGGCTTTGTTGTGTCCGTGCTGCCTCATTGCATCAGTTGCTTGGCAACCTAATGGGCCATTTAAATTTTATGTGAATGCACACTCTGGTTGCATCCTTGACTGGAGTATGTCATATTATCTCCCTGGCACAAGTGTGGCCCAAAAAGAACAGTTTGTAAACTTCCTGGCATAAGATGACAGTCCTGAAACAACCAAGAGAAAAAGGACGAAACAACCCGATCAGAAATCGAAGACAACCTATGAAGAGTTAAGAAGTGCCGAAAGGTCCAGCAGGAAACTTCGTACTGCCGCCAAGACAAAACTGGCAGATGGGACATCATCAACAAAGTCACCTGATCACCATACAAGTGGTGATAAACACCATGTCAAAAAGACCAGATGCGAAGATTAAAGAGAAGATCGAGGCGGAGCCGTGGGAAGACCCTCTGGTTCGAACACCAAGGGGCCAACAGGACTACTGCCCCGTGATAAATCTCCAAATGAGCCAGGTCCTGGAGCAACAACTAAACCGGGGGAGGGGGGCGGGGCGAGGGGGGGGGGGGGGGAGGAACAGGTAACCCCCACCTCAACCAGTCCAGTCGAAAGGCATCGACACTGATGGACTCGCAGTCGGGGAAGGGCGCTGCATATACCGGAGGACCTTGTCCACACTGACGTGAAGAGGTCCATCTCCGGGTCCCCAAATGTCCGTCAGAGCCAAAGGAATGAGTCATACCCCCGCGGTTCAGACAATGAACCACCGGGGAGCAGTCCAAGTTGAGCCGGATTGTCGATCCGCGAGCGAGGTGAACCCTCTGAAGTGAATGCCACACAGCTGCGAACTCCTGCACCTTGCTGTGAGCCCGACAGGACGGACGGACTCCACCGACCCTGGCCGGCCTGGTGAGCACTGGTCACAAAGCCTCAGCCAAGAGATGATGCATCTGTGAACACATCGAGCTTGGGTAGGTGCCTCAGCACTGAACCCTGAAAACCCAAAGAGGAAGCAGGCAACGTAGCAGCCAATGCAAGGCTCCCCCCCCCCAAAACCAGTGATCATGACAGTGGCAGACAGTGGCAGAAGGGACATTCCTGGAGGAACCGCCACTGAAGCCAGATTCGACCCAATGGGTAGATCAGCACAGCGAAGTTCAAACTCCTACACAGTTGCTCGAGCAACTAACGAGTAGCCCAGGTGCCCAACCCCTCAAAAACAGCCGAAGGTGGGACCGCAGCCACAGCAATGCCATAGGAAGGAGAGACAAGGAAGCAGTCCGAGGGTCCCACACAAGACCCAGCCAAGCCCAAAACCTGAGAGGGAACCAGATGGGACTTCGTAAGTTCACCAGGAACCCGAACCCAGCAAGCTGGGAAAGAAGCAAATCCCTGGTGAGCAGACACGCGGACTGGCTGGGAACCCAGACCAGCCAGTCGTCGAGGTAAGCCAGAACCTGAACCCCTAACAGACCCATGCGGGTCACCACAACCTGTGTAAGGCGTGTGAAAAAGCGAGCCAGATTCAAGCCGAATGGAAGGCAATGAAAGCGGTAACCCTTATGCCCCACCACAGGCCAGAGGAGACGACCCGAAACGCCCACGAATCATGGGACAAAGCATAAGCAAACAGCGTGAGCCCCCCCCCCTCGCCCCATCAACTGGGTGACCCGCAAAAGGGCCGACGCCTCTTACGAGCAGCCGGCCGACAAGCTGAATGATCACTATTTCGACCAGATGATGCCAGCTCTGAAGGAAGCCCTGGCTCAGAAGCTAGCATCAATGGCCCCACCTTGACTGAAAAAACCCTGAACCCACCACGACCTTCCTGAGAAGGCCGAGAACAGCCACACCGAAGAAGCAACAAGTCCGACATAGGACGACAACTAGACAAAGCCGCGTGCAATAACTACATGACAGTAGTCTCCGCAAACAGCAACAGACAAAAGGGCGACGAAAACCTAGGAGCCATGCCTACAGTGAATTCCAAAGAGAAAGCGAGCACAGTCTAGCGGCACGCAAGATGAGAAGCAAAGAACAGAGACACTGCCTCCCTGAGAATTGCCGCAAACAACTATAACAGTGTGGCTTACGCCCGAGCCACTGAGGCCAGCGCACCAGATGAAGGTCCGACACTTAGCGCCTCCACATCCTCCCCAAGACAGTCAGAGGACAGCTCGAGAAGGGAAAAGAAGCTCAAAACTAAAGCCAAATGCCCATGGCTACGTCGAGTCACAGCCTCGACTCGTGGAAGTTAAATCCTCTAGTGTGCGCGAATCCTCAGCTACCAAAGATGCCGAAAGGGTGGGAACCTGCGCATGCAGCTGCACAAGGCCAACATTTCGAGGAAGCACAGGGGTGAACAAGGAAGGTGTTATTGCGCTCAAACTTGTCCCCTAGGTAAATCTGCTAAGTAAAGGGTCGGCTAGTGGGACCCAGAAGCCTTGGAAGGAGGAGCAAGTTCGAATGCCTTTGTCCGCACCCCGAATGGCGTAGCCCTCATAGCTGACCGAGTCTCATCACCAGCTAAACCCTGCCCTGACTCCAAAACCCTCAGACGTTTGGGAGCCGGGAGCAGGGGAAAGGGGGAGAGGGAGCTGGACAAATAACATCAACCGGGGAAGGATTGGGGAGTGCAGACTGACCAAAGTAGAAGTGACTAACACCCCAAGTTCGGGGTCCCTATAACCAAATTGGGGCAACCTCGGTGCATCTGAGTGGGCAACCAACCTAGCCCATTGCAGCAACCTAAACCTAGCATGCAACACTGATGCTCTGTACCTGAATCTCAAAGGTGTCAGTGACCCAACAGACAGCATGATGGAGGCAAAACTGATGACTGTCACCTTGAGACACGGGCACACAGCAACCTTCAATCTCGCCCAAGGCAAGCTGGAACCCGGAAGAAGCATCCATCGATCCACCGAGTCCCGACAGGGTTTTCCAAAACCCATAGGCTGACTGCTATGGGAAGCCCAGGGACTGTGCTGCAAAACCAGTTAAACCCAAAACCAGTTAAACAAGGAGGATGAGCTAAAACACTGAAACCCCTGTGATGTATACAATCACAGGGGCCTAGTGGAGGGTCACCAAAATATCAGGAGTGGACCAATAGCCAAACAAGGCAGACCCCCACCAGGCAAAGAAAACAAAAATAAAAGAAAAACCCCGCAAAAGTACAACGTCCCCAGAGGAAACAGGAACATGGCCGCTTTGCAGGTAGGCAACCTGTGCAACAGGTTGTGCCCCAACCAGCAACAACACCATTTCCTTCCCAAGGAAGGAAGGCCACGAAACCCCAACTGGCCCCAAGGATGGGGTAAATACCAAGCAGCAAGAACCCTATTGGAAGTGGAGTCCCGAAGGTACTATGGAAGATGCTATGCTATGAAGACTACTATGCTACCCTTGGGTACCCCTAGCACCCAGGGGTAATACTTACAGGGCGCTTAGGGAAGTTAGCCCTAAATGCATGCAGTCTCAGTACACTGATATGGCCAGTATACCTGGCCACCACCACTACAACAGAACAGGAAACACAACTAAGTCAAAACACTACCAAGAAATCGAGGCCAGAGTTGATGGCCACCATAGATCATATTAGCCAATGAACTGGGGTTGATTGTCCGGTTCGGTGGGTCCGGGGCTTCACCGTCCCCCTCCCAGGAAGGGGAGGGCTGCGTGGACAAGCGGTGTAGTGGTGGTGTATGATGTTTGCTTGTTTGCCCGTTTCCATGAGAATTGGGGGAGTTCTGCCTCCCTAGTTGGTCTTCTGATGCAATTTTCTTTCCAAGTGGGTGTGTTTTGTTATGCCTACCTTTCTGGGTGCCAAACCCTGGTCGATAGCAGATAAGGAATGCCCCAACCACAGGGGAGTTTTCCAGAGGCCATTGCTGCCAGTGCCTCTCTCAGGAGGCCAGATTCTGGCTCGTGGTCCCCGGTAGGTTGAACTCCATTAACTAATGCCCTAGACTAATATATCGCATATTAGCCCGATAGCTCCAGGGAGCCAAAGGGGCTCCCCCTCAGGAAAGCAGAAAAACAATGAAATGCTTAACAAAGAATTCAAGCACGGTTGTCACTAGGCAGAATACACTGGTAAACTAATTGTTCCTTGCTCCACGACCAGCAGAACTCACGTGCCCGTCAATTCATACATGTACAGTATCAGCAAATTCAAACTCCAAAACAAACCTCATATACCGAGTGAAATTTTATGACGAAATTTACCTTGTATACTGAAAAATTCGAAAAGAGGGGCATTTGTAAACCGAGGTTCCACTTTTCATATAACAAAATCCATTCAAACCCTTTGCAAAAGACGCTTCCACCTGGGCAACCAGAGATTGCAAACAACAAATATATAATCTTTACACTCATTCAGAGAAATTTCACACTCACTGAGAAATGTCTCGGATGCAAATTGTTCAACTAAAACACGAGAAAATTAACTATTAATTTAGAATTGTATACAGTATCTACTTGATTTAACGGCCTATATGGGGCTGTACCCTGGTCGTTATTTCTGGAGCTTCGGTATTTCCAAAGTGTCGGTAATTTTTCAAGTAACATTCAGGTAAGATATATTTTGTACAGACAGCCACTGCATCCACCACTAGTGCCTTCTACCCTGTGACGTCACATATTCACGGCACAATGTTTTGATTTGTCAAGAGGCTGGAGTGTTCATTCCGTGACTTTGTTGGACATATCTGCGCAATAAAGGAACATCTGTGCATCATGTCAGCTCCAAATGCACTCATTGTGTCACTGATGGCTGATGGGTGGATGGGCAGGCAGACAGGGATGGAGAGGCTGAAATGTAGGCAGGCAGGCAGGAAGAGACTGAGAGGTAGGCAGGGAGGGAGGCAGGCAGGCAGGAAGAGACTGAGAGGTAGGCAGGGAGGGAGGCAGGCAGGCAGAGCTTCAGAGGTAGGCAGGGAGGGAGGCAGGCAGGCAGAGCTTCAGAGGTAGGCAGGGAGGGAGGCAGGCAGGCAGGAAGAGACTGAGAGGTAGGCAGGGAGGGAGGCAGGCAGGCAGGAAGAGACTGAGAGGTAGGCAGGGAGGGAGGCAGGCAGGCAGAGCTTCAGAGGGACGCGGGGAAGGAGGTAGGCAGGCAGAGGCTGGGAGGTATGCTGGGAGGGAGAGGATGGAGACGGATGGAAGGAGGGATTGAGGGATGGATGGGAGGGAAGGAGGGAGGGATGGATGGAGGGATGGAGGGACGGAGGGATGGATGGAGGGATGGATGGATGGATGGATGGATGGATGGATGGATGGAGAGAGGGAGGGAGGAATGGATGGAGGGGAGGGAGGGAGGGAGGGAGGGAGGGAGGGAGGGAGGGAGGGAGGGAGGGAGGAATGGATGGAGGGGAGGGAGGGAGGAATGGATGGAGGGGAGGGAGGGAGGAATGGATGGATGGGAGGGAGGAATGGCTGGATGGAGGGGAGGGAGGGAGGGGAGGGAGGGGAGAGATGGGAGGGAGGGGAGGGAGAGAGGGGAGGGAGGGAGGGAGGGAGGAATGGATGGAGGGGAGGGAGGGAGGGAGGAATGGATGGAGGGAGGGGAGGGAGGGAGGGGAGGGGAGGGAAGGGAGGGAGGGAGGGAGGGAGGGAAGGGGAGGGGAGGGAAGGGGAGGGGAGGGGAGGGGAGGGGAGGGGAGGGAAGGGAGGGAGGGAGGGAGGGGAGGGAGGGAGGGAGGGAGGGAGGGAGGGAGGGAGAGAGGGAGGGAGGGAGAGAGGGAGGGAGAGAGGGAGGGAGGGAGGGAGAGAGGGAGGGAGGGAGAGAGGGATGGAGGGAGGGAGGGAGAGAGGGATGGAGGGAGAGAGGGATGGAGGGAGGGATGGAGGGAGAGATGGAGGGACGGGTGTTGAGTTAAGGTGAAGCAGAGAGTATGGGGTGTATGGGGAGGCGGGTGGGGGAGGGTGTCGGTGGTGGGGAAGGGACTGGCTCACTGATAAGCCTAACTCACTTGACCCAGTTAAAAAGATTTGTTTCTTAAATTTTGGATGTACATCATCATATATATTTTTGGTTACAGATTTTGTTTAGTAATATTATTAGGATAATAAAAAGTTATAAAATACTTGTTTCATGAATGCTTTATTGTGTTAGATGGAGATTCTCCAGACTGTCTCTGGCTGTTCAAGTTCAAGTATATTTATTGAGATAAGCAAGAAATACATCTCAAAGGGATAGAGTAGCTTAGGCTATTTCTACCCTCTGGCTGGCTGGCAATCTACTGGGCCATTGGGGGGCAGGGGGGGGGGGGGGAAGAAAGTGAGGGTGTAGGAGAGAGCAGGAGTGAGGGAGAGGGGAAGAGGTTCAGTGAGGGTGAGTGTGAGGAAGGGGATGATAAAGGTAGGTGGCCTGCTTGCCATGTGAGGACCCCTTGATGTCAAAACAAACCCAATACCGACCTTCGGTAATATCGACTACCAGACCGGTATATGAGGCTCTAGATACCAGTCTCCCAAACCGGTCATTATTACCGCAGATCGGTATAAAAGAGGCCGTTAAATTGAGTGGATACTGTATACTGTAAAAGGTAGTATATACTATGTATCTACTGTTATTAAATAAGAAATATGTTATACTTTACCTATGAATGTTTTCAGCAAAAGAAGCCATGGAAGCTGCACCAGAAAGAACTGGAGAGAACCCTGAGTGTGAACCCAAAGATCCAGCTGATGGCTGCTGCTGTTGCTGTGAGCTGGGCAAAACTTGAAGCTGTTGAGCAGCTGCAAGCAATAAAGCTGCTCTCTGGTGGTAATGCTGCTGTACAAGCTGTTCTAGTGCTGCTGTTATACTACCCACAGATAGCAATGCGCATACACCTTGGTCCTGAAATACAGAAATTGTGACACTTATGAACACAACTTGAAGAAAAAATATGAAGAAAACTGTACTGTTGAGAGAGGTAATTAGCACAGCAGGTATTTATAGGTAGGAGGTGAGATGTAAAGATCAAGATCTCACTCTAGTGACCCTGTACAGTAGTTACAACACCAGTGACCCCCATAGTTACAGCAGCATTATATGACAAAGAGTGCTGGGAAGATGGGACACCACAAGCATAACTCTCATTCTGTAACTACACTTAGGTAATTATCAGTGACACTGTATGTATGGCACCAGTGATCCAATAGTTACAGCACCAGTGGACTTGGGGAGAGCAAAAATCAACAGTTGAGTAATGAATGAAAATGTCCAGTAACTATGTGGTGTGTAAAGCTTAACAGACTGGTGGCAGCCCAATAGGTAATCACTGTTTGCCTTATTTTCATCAGGGGTAACTATTATGTTTTCAAGCAGTTGCCTGCTTTGATGCTGTTGAATTTATCTCAGATTCCCAAATTCCACTCATATCATCTCAGATGCTGTATTTAAAAAGGGAAACCTGGTACTCACCTAGTTGTGCTTGCAGGGTTTGAGCTTTGGCCTTTTGGTCACGCCTCTCAACTGTCAGTCTACTGGTAATTAACTAAGTATAATTACCTAAGTGTAGTTACAGGATGAGAGCTACGCTCGTGGTGTCCCGTCTTCCTAGCACTCTGTCATATAACGCTTTGAAACTACTGACGGTTTTGGCCTCCACCACCTTCTCGCTTAACTTGTTCCAACGGCAAACTCTGTTTGCGAAAGTGAATTTTCTTATATTTCTTCGGCATCATTCTTTAGTTAGTTTAAATCTATGACCTCTTGTTCTTCAAGTTCCAGGTCTCAGGAAATCTGCCCTATCAATTTTGTCAATTCCTGTTACTATTTTGTAAGTAGTGATCATATCCCCTCTTTTTCTTCTGTCTTCTAGTTTTGGCATATTTAATGCCTCTAACCTCTCCTCGTAGCTCTTGCCCTTCAGTTCTGGGAGCCACTTAGTAGCATGTCTTTGCACCTTTTCCAGTTTGTTGATGAGCTTCTTAAGATATGGGCACCACACAACCGCTGCATATTCTAGCTTTGGCCTAACAAAAGTCGTGAACAATTTTTTTAGGATTTACCCATCCATGTCAAATCAAATCAAATCAAATTAAATCAAATCAAATGTTTATTCAGGTAAAGCACATACATACAAGGTGAGATACAAACATTGATGGATTTATAGATAGAGCTAGTACATACAATGCCTAAAGCCACTATTACGCAAAGCGTTTCGGGCGTGTATTTAAAAGCAATTCTGAAGTTAGAAAGCGTAGCATAGGCTTGTAGCAAATTCTTTATGTGGTCCTCAGGTGATAGTTTTCTATCTAGAACCACCCCTAGATCTCTTTCTTCATCAGAATTCTCTAAAGATTTCTCACATAATTTATAGGTTGTGTGGGGTCTATGTTCCACATTCCATAACATGGCATTTATTCACATTAAATTCCATTTGCCAAGTGGTGCTCCATATACTTATTTTGTCCATGTCTTCTTGAAGGGCATGACAATCATCTAAGTTTTTTATCCTTCCTATTATCTTAGCATCATCAGCAAACATGTTCATATAATTCTGTATACCATCTGGCAGATCATTTATGTAGACAATGAACATCACTGGTGCAAGAACTGAACCCTGTGGTACTCCACTTGTGACATTTCTCCAGTCCGATACTTTGCCTCTGATTACTGCCCTTATTTTTCAGTCAGAAAATTTTTCATCCGTGTTAGAAGTTTACCTGTCACCCCTCCAATATTTTCCAGTTTCCAAAAAGGAAACCAGGTTTTTTCCAGTTTCCAGAAAGGTTTCCAGACTCTTATGTGGAACTCTGTCAAAAGCCTTTTTTAGGTCCAAATAGATGCAGTCAACCCAACCATCTCTTTCCTGCAAAATCTCTGTGGCTCGATCATAGAAACTCTATAAATTCGATACACGGGATCTTCCAGATTGAAAACCATACTGTCTGTTTGATATAATATAATTTCTCTCCAGGTGTTCTACCCATTTAGTTTTTATTATTTTTTCCAATATTTTGACTATTACACTTGTCAATGATACAGGTCTATAATTGAAGGGGTAGAACAATTCCCTGCTGCCACTTTTGTAGATTGGAATTATGTTAGCCTTTTTTCCACATATCTGCTACGACTCCTGTACACAGGGATGTCTGATAAAACAACTGAAGTGGAATGCTGAGCTCAGGTACACATTCTCTCAGAACCCATGGTGAAATTCCATCTGGGCCAACTGCTTTGTTCTTACTTAGCTCCAGGAGCATTTGTTTCACTTCGTCTCTAGACACCTCTATGTGCTCTATGCTGTTCTCAGGAATTCTTATTGTGTCTGGTTCTCTGAAGATCTCATCTTGTACAAACACACTTTGGCACTTTTCGTTTAATGTTTCACACATTTCATTTTCATTTTCTGTGTATCTGTCCCCCATTTTCAACCTCTGAATATTATCCTTTACCTGAAGCTTGCTTTTTAATGAATTTATAGAAAAGGCCTGGATCTAATTTACATTTATCTGCTATATCATTCTCAAAGTTCCTTTCTGCCTCTCTCCTTACTGACGTGTAGTTGTTTCTTGAATCTTTTTATCGCTGATATGTTTAGGGGTTTGGTCTCTTTCTATAATGATTCCATGCCTTTTGATATCTGGATATCTGGATATTTTGAGTCTTTTGATATCTGGCCCTCTCGCAATTTCTGTTGAACCAACCCTGTTTCCTAGGTCTGCATGTCTGTTTTGGTATGAATGTTGGTGTGCCTTCATCGCATATTTTGCAAAATTTGGCATACATCTCATTTACTTCTTTGCCTAGCAACAAGTCTGTCCAATTATACCCATGAAAAAAAATTTCTAAGTTCCCCATAGCGTCCTCTCTTGAAATCGAGTTTAACAACTGTTTCACTGTCCCCATTCTCTACTAGATTATATCACATAGCGAATTTAATGTCCAAGAGGACGTGATCATCTTTCCCAAGGGAGGAAGGTACTGGATGTCAAATAGCTCCTCTTCTTTCCTGGTGAATAATAGATCCAGTACTGACGGAACATCCCTTTCCCTCATTCTTGTGGCCTGCTTGACGTGTTGATACATGAATGTCTCCAAGATGAGGTTTACAAATCTGCCTGTCCAAATGTCCTCTGTTCTTGCCTCGTAGGCCTTCCAGTCTATTGCCTTAAAGTTGAAGTCCCCCAGTACTTACAATCGGGATTTATCTTTGTCAGCTCTTACCATAATCTCTCTTATGACCATTATGAGGCCCTCTCGTTTGTCATCCAGTTCTTTCTTTGTCCATGTGTTGCTTGCTGGTGGACTGTAGGCATTTAAAATTATCAGCTTATCATCTTGATTCCAGAGCTGCAATGCCATTTTGTCAATATCTCGAGGGTTTTCAAATATTAATTCTCTTACCTTTAGGTGTTCTTTCACCAGCACAGTCACTCCTCCCCCTTCCTAGTGTTCCTGTCACGTCTCCAAACTGAGTAGCCCCATGGGAATACGACCTCATTTAAAATATTTTCTTCAAGTTTCGTCTCTGTTAATGCGGCAATATCTGGGACTTTGAGCTGAATTATATCCTTCAACTACAATATTTTTTATCTCACTCCATCTATGTTGGTATATACTACTTTCAGTAATATGATCCCCTTCCCTTTGTTCTTTACACCCCCATCCTTTAATGATTTTGTTGCTTTGTCTTTATGTACCATTTCAAAAGCTTTCCAGTCCCTAACACTTTGTAGAAAAAAGATTTCCTTTCTTCTTCATTTCTATCCCCATTTAGACATTCTGCTTCAATGAGGTTCATTTTCAGCTTTTCTCTGTCCTCTTTTGAGAGGTCTTGTCTTATTGACCAAAGTTTGATGGTGCTGATGTGGAGGAGTTGGTGGAAGATCACAACGAAGAACTGACCACCGAAGAACTCCATGCCCTTCAAAAGGAGCAGCAGCAAGAGGCAGCTGATGATATTTCTTCAGAGGAGGATGAGGCACTAGAGAATGTCCCTTCCTCAACAATTAGGAAGTGGTGTAAAATGTGGGAAGAAATGCAAACTTTTATTGAAACGACTCACCCAGAGAAAGCTGTAGTAGGCCGTTGCATTAATCTTTTCAACGACAATGTGATGCCTCACTACAAACAAGTGTTGCAAGGAAGGGAAAAACAATCTTCAATGGAACATTTCCTTGTGAGAAAATCAAGCAGTGAGCAACAACCAGGACCTAGTGGTATGCAGGCAAAACGTGCCAGAGAATGCACTCCAGAGAAATCTTCACTGCCTGATGTTATAATGGAAGGGGACTTCCCTTCCAAACAGTAATACCTCTCCTCCTCCTCCCCCCTCCTCACCATCTTCCATATGCCAACAGGAGTCATCAGCAAGGGTAAGTAATAACTTGAACATACTTTTGTAGTGAAGATTTGGGTGAATTAGGTATAAAATTTACTTTGAAGTGAAGTTTTTGGGGAGTCAGGAACGGATTAATTCATTTCCTATTATTTCTTATGGGGAAATTCGCTTCGGTTTACAAATTTTTTGGGTTACGAACCATCTCCTGGAATGGATTAAATTCTTAAACCGAGGTACCCCTGTATTTTCAGCAACACTTACCTTGTTGCCTGAGGTGATGAGGTGTTGGGCCCAACGTTTAAGGATATCAACAGATTCCTGCATAGGAAGAGCACATTTGGCCAGCCACACCGAGTGTTCCCAGTGGCTGTAGGACTGCAGATAACGACAAGCATCCCCAGCCTTACCAATCAAACACAACAGTTCAACTCCTGCAAACAATGCCAAAGAGCATTCATTCTAAATAAATAATTATATCACTTGTAAATTTGAAAACAGAACAAGGAAAGCTTATTCCTAAGTAATGAATTTGATTTTTATAAAATGTGATTGTCAAATAAATATGAGGCATTTCTGCGCCTCTTGAACCACGGTGAAGCACCTCTTTACCTTGGCTGAAGTAAACATGTATATTATATTAATTTAGAAAACACAAAATATCTGAATGAAAAGAAAATTAAGAATTTTATACTGTAAAATAAGTTTGAATGCATGGAATGGTATGATGACATGAGCAAAACTTCGAGGACAAAAAAATATTGGTGAATACAGTATGCCCAAGATTGAGTCCTACATACAACAAGATATGTAAATATAAACTACATCCACACTGAAACTGTACCCTAGAAAACAAATTAGTTAATACAGACTTAAAGACTTGGTTAACATAATTACAAGTGCCAACCCAATTCCATGTTTGTCCTCTACTTAAGCTAATTATTTAACCTTTAATTTCCTTCATATTTTATAATGATTGCTTAAGTGTGATCAACTGCCCTGATTTTCAAAAACATTATGCAAACCTGTCCTCGCACTTATGCAATATATTTTTATGCTTTAGTGACATTAAATCCACTGCAATATTGATGCTTCCTCAGACTAATAGTAATAAGCACTGGCCTCTATAAGTTAGGTTCATATGCTTTTGATTAGGCAATACCACTTCAAATTTTATGCTCATCAAATCATGAGAATTGGCTGCTATATCATTTCAGACATGCAGTGTAATGTTTAGTGAAGTTCACCCACCTTCCCATATATTGCCTGCAGCAATCAAGTTGGTGGCTACAAGTTTGATTGTCGACTGAGCTTGAGTGGAGTGATGGGTTGCAGCAAGTAAACATGCTCGTAAGCAGTCTGTGTAGAAGTGTTGGTTTGAAGCATCCGCATCGAGCAGAAGTCTCACGGCACGATCTCTTTCCCCAATCACAGCAAGACATCGACCAAGAGTTGCTCGCTGTGTCCCTTCTAAATTCTTACTCTCATGTATAGCTAAACGCTCCAGTTCATGATGCTGTCAAAGAGAAGTGAATATTATGAATGACAATTACTGTATATGGTGAGTAAATTGTATCAATTATATATAACTGTACTACAGGCATACCTCAGAATAAGAGTTTAATCCGTTCCTGGAGACGCCTCGCCTTCCGAAAACTCGCATTCCGAAGTTAATTTCCCCATAAGAAATAAAGGGAAATGAATTAATCCGTTCCTGACTACCCCAAAAACCCCACATCAAACTAAATTTTTATACCTAATTTACCTAATTCATCTAAATAAACCTACAAAACTGTGTTCCAGTTATTACTTACCTTGCTGTCGAGTGCTGTAGGCGTATGGAAGATGGTGAGGAGGGGGGAGGAGGAGAGGAGTTACTGTTTGGAAGGGGAGTCCCCTTCCATAATCACATCACATAACCCCATGCCTTGTAACACTATGGATACCACTTCTCTTTCTAAATTTTTCAAACCAGCCCCTGCTTGCCTTAAACTCTTTCTTATCTGCATCACTCGTTGCAGGGGTATTCTTTAGAAGGTCTTCGTGCAACACCCTGGCTTTCTCACAAATAATGGCCTCCGAAACACTATCACCCCTCAACTCCTTGTCGTGTATCCAAATTAATAACAACTTTTCCACTTCAAGTATTTGTGGTCTTTGTGCCGTTAATGTTCTTACTCCTTTTGCCACTTTAGCACCCATAATCTTATTTTTCTTCCTAAGTATAGTGCATATTGTTGATGTGGCTTTGTTGTACTGCCTACAAAGTTCAACAACACGTGTACCGTTCTCATGCTTCCGAATGATCTCTTGTTTCTCCTCTATTGTCATCCTCACAGGAGCTTTCTGGCCTTTATCCTTACCACTGGCTTTCTTGGGACCCATGGTGAGATATATAATAACAAATTGTATAGACAAATCACCAAAAATCCAACAAAACACTGAAAATCCGCGAGAAGAATTGATGTGGGGGTAGTCACTGAGCGCCAGACAATAATAAACTGAGGGGCGGCGGGGCGGAGGGGCGACGAACGCGCTAGGTCGGCTGTACGCGTATCAACAAACTCGCGTCCAAACTCGCCTCCCGAAGTAACCCTCGCCTTCTGAGACAAATTTTTGGAGTAAATACACCTCGCCTTCCGAAAACCTCGCATACAGGGACAATCGCATTCCAAGGTACCACTGTACAAAGATACAGTACTGCAAGCACTCAGTAATCTGAACTAATTTGAGCACTCAGTAATCCATACTGCAAGCACTCAGTAGTTCTGGTAATCAAAATAATCGGGTAACCCAAAAGGATTTGCATTCAACGTCCTGACTTTTTAACCTGATTTGGAATTTGGGTTAAAAGATTATATGTATTATTTTCAAGTAAACAGCAAGAATATCTGGGAAAATGGCAGGAGTATCCAGGTAAACAGTGGGAGTAATCAGGTAAATAGTGGGAATAACTGGGTTGGGATATAAAAATCAGCATTGAATGTAATGAAACTCCATTTTCTGTGCGAGCCCCTTTGGCTCCTTGGAGCTATCGGACTGATATACACTCTATTAGTCTGGGGCTTCAGTCAATGATGCTCTACCTTCCGGAAACCACGTGCCAGAACCTGTTCCCCCCCCCCCCCCCCTCAGAGATGCACAGGGAGCAATGGCTTATGGAAACCCCCATGTGTTTGGGAGCATTCCCTGTCTGCCATTGACCGGGGTTAAACCGGAAAACGCCCCAGGTTCGAACACCAAGCAAGAACCCGGGACAAGAACCTGTCCTCTGTGTACGTACCTTCGGTTGTAATTAAAGGTCCAATACTGGAGGAGGCTTTTGATTTTGATTTTGCATATGTGAACAAATATTTTGGATTTTTCTTTACTTCTTGTATAGCTTTCTGTTCCAATTCTATTTCCTCTGACTCGTATGATAGCTTCAACGTTTGCTTCATTTCTT
Source organism: Procambarus clarkii (assembly GCF_040958095.1). Classification (NCBI taxonomy): domain Eukaryota; kingdom Metazoa; phylum Arthropoda; class Malacostraca; order Decapoda; family Cambaridae; genus Procambarus; species Procambarus clarkii. The sequence continues at coordinate 29,086,155 of NC_091189.1, read as the reverse complement.
CGATCTCCCTATTTAGGTTTATTTTCCTTTCTTGTGACAGTTGTGTCTGCTTAACCCTTAACATGCTCGGGGTTTAATATCCTGCCATCCCCACAGGCGCATGTCATTTAAAAAAAAAAAAAAAATTATTTTTTCTTTCTAACCTGTTAATTTGTGTTCACTGATCACGGGAAAAATAATAAAAAAATCGTAAGTGGCATATATTGCCCACTATAGGGCGGGGAAGTCTGGCAAATTATAGGCGCTGACTCAGCGTGCGTCCCAGGCGGTCTGTTGCTCGCAAGCTGTCAGGCCAGAGTTGCCACAAAGAGATAATTACCGAATTATTTCAATGTCTCTGATTGATTTTTCATACTTTTTTGCTGTAATATTATTCAATAGTGTGTAGTTTGATATATTTATATAATAAAATGAGTGAATCGTTGGTGTACTCAAAAATATGGTGTGCATATTGTTGATTCAATTATGTTCATCAATCAGTGAACAAATACTTTGTCGGTTATTACACTATAAGCACAGGTTATATATAAGTATTTGCATGTTTTGTTCACTATAACGAACCACTAAGTAGCTATTATGAGTCAAAAAGTAATGAGGAGTGACCGCCGTGTACCAGCCAGCCACTCCCGCCCTACCTCCAGTCATCTGACTCACCCTCATTCTCCTCCCACAATAATGTTTTTGCTATAATTCACTATATACAGACGTTATATATAAGTATCTACATGTTTTGTTCACCATAACTATACATCTAAGCTTGTATGGTGAGTAAAGGCACAGAGATGTGGCTACTCACACAGTCAGCTGATCGGCAGCCGCCCTCAAGGCCAGACGCACTAATATTTCTCCTCCAACAATACTGTGTGGTGTTATTACGCTATATACACACATTATATATAAATATCTACCTGTGTCCTTCATCATACTTGTACAAATAAACTGGTATGGTGCCCAAAGATCATCGTGGTAACCAGTAAACAACACCGTCGTCTGCACGGTGGCGTCGTGCAGACGACGCCACCGCCCTCACCAAAATGGCGGCTCCAAACCTTCTCTTGCTGTTTATACCCTCTATACGCACGTTATATATAAGTATCTATATTTGTGTTCACCATAGCGAACCACTAAGCTGGTATGGTGAGTGCAGTCAATAAAAGGTGGCCACACACAGTCAAAAGACATCGCTACCACCCTCCCTCCCACAGCATTACACCTCCTTCCATGGCGCACAGCGCTAAATACCACCACAATCCTGCTATTATCAGAACCCTGGTCAGTTTTATCACAGTCAGGGGTCTTCTGTAATAATATCATCGCTACATAATAGCATGAACAAGTATAATTTGTCATTTTTAGGCGATGCTGTGGTCACAAGCTGAACAGCAGTGCTGTTAGCTCATGCTGCATGCGTCAGGCTTGGTTGCTCACTCAATACTGAGGCCAATAACACCCGGGAGTTTGGCCCACGATTTTTTTTTTAAATGGCGTCTGTTTACAAGAGCCCTGATGAAGGTGTGGTGAACCCCGTATATCCGCGGGCTGTTTAAATCTTGCATAGTACTCCAACACATCATATGACGTGATGCGCAGTTTACTGGAACAACGTGCAGCACGTCATATGACGTGATGCGCACTTTAAGGGTTAAGCATTTCCATTATTTTTTCCTTCTCCTGTACAGTTGTCTGCATTCTCTTTCTTGAGCAGTCCTCTTTCTGACTCTCCTCACAGGCACATGCTTCAAGCAGATCTTGTAAGCTTCAACTGTCAGTTGAGCTATTCCCTGTGTGGGAGTTTTGTTGGTTAAGATTGTCTTCCTTTGAATATTAGGGGGCCTGACAGCTGAGTGGACAGCGCTTGGCATTTGTAGTCCTAAGGTTCTAGGTTTGATCCCCGATGGAGGCAGAAACAAATGGGTAGAGTTTCTTTCACCCTGATGCACCTGTTCACCTAGCAGTAAATAGGTACCTGGGAGTTAGACAGCTGCTATGGGCTGCTTCCTGGGGGGGGGGGGGGGGGTGTAACAAAGTGGAGGCTTGGTCCAGGACTGGGCTGTGAAGATGTTAAGCCCCAAAATCATCTCAAGATAACCTCCAGATAAGGTCTATACAATGGGGCCTCGACTTATGATACTAATCCGTTCCCAGAGACGGATCGTAAGTCGAAATATCGTAAGTCGAAGCAATTTTTCCCATAAGAAATAAAGGGATTTGAATTAATCCGTTCCCCACCCTCCAAAATATTAACATACAAATACATTTTATACTGAATATAATGTTTTTTTCTAACTACAATACAGTACCAAAGTTTGTCTTACCTTTGTGGAGGGCTCTTGATGGCGTATGGAAGATGGTGATGAAGGAGGAGGAGGAGAGTTGTTACTGTTTGGAAGGGGAGTCCCCTTCCATTATAACATCAGGCAGTGATGCTTTCTCTGAGGTACTCTCTCTCCTACGTTTTGCCTGAATACCACTAGGACCTGGTTGTGGTTCAGTGCTTGTTTGCTTCACTACAAATTTGTCAAGAGATATTTGTTTTTCCCTTCATTTTGACATTTGTCTGTAATGATGCATCACTTCAGCACCCATAATGTACTTTTTCTTAGCAAGTATGGTGGATATCATTGACTGAGCTTTGTTGTACTGCCTAGCCAGTCCAACAACCCGCACACCATCTTCATATTTACGAATGATCTCTTGTTTCTGCTCTATGGTCATCCTTACATGGGATCTCATATGTTGAGCCTTACCACTGACTTTCCTGGGACTCATGGCATGATATATAATAATTACTTTAATGTTCAAAATGCAAAAAATCACCACAAAAGTGAAATTTCTTATAGGGGCGATCGTCACTAAGCGGGCAGCTGTAGTAAACTGAGGCAGGTCGGCTGCGTGACCAGGAACCACGCGCTCGGTCGACCCGAAATTGTACCAACAAATATCGTAAGTGGACAACACCATCGGATGTCGAGTCTCATTTTTCGATGAAATTTACATCGTAACTCGAAATTATCGTAAGTAGGGGCAATCGTAAGTCGAGGTGCCACTGTATTTATTTTCCCAGTTGATCCTCTTACTATTGAAATTGAA